>NC_069505.1:376303839-376603839 GCF_027579735.1 Bombina bombina
GCATAATTATTAGGCAACTTAACAAAAAACAAATATATACCCATTTCAATTATTTATTTTTACCAGTGAAACCAATATAACATCTCAACATTCACAAATATACATTTCTGACATTCAAAAACAAAACAAAAACAAATCAGTGACCAATATAGCCACCTTTCTTTGCAATGACACTCAAAAGCCTGCCATCCATGGATTCTGTCAGTGTTTTGATCTGTTCACCATCAACATTGCGTGCAGCAGCAACCACAGCCTCCCAGACACTGTTCAGAGAGGTGTACTGTTTTCCCTCCTTGTAAATCTCACATTTGATGATGGACCACATGTTCTCAATGGGGTTCAGATCAGATGAACAAGGAGGCCATGTCATTAGATTTTCTTCTTTCTCCTGTTAAGTGTGGTCAGTCCACGGGTCATCATTACTTCTGGGATATTAACTCCTCCCCAACAGGAAGTGCAAGAGGATCACCCAGCAGAGCTGCTATATAGCTCCTCCCCTCTACGTCACACCCAGTCATTCTCTTGCACCCAACTAATAGATAGGATGTGTGAGAGGACTGTGGTGATTATACTTAGTTTTTATATCTTCAATCAAAAGTTTGTTATTTTAAAACAGCACCGGAGTGTGTTGTTCCTTCTCAGGTAGAATTTGAAGAAGAATCTACCTGAGTTTTTTGTATGATTTTAGCCAGCGTAGTTAAGATCATTTTTCTGTTCTCGGCCATCTGAGGAGTGAGGTAAACTTCAGATCAGGGGACAGCGGGCAGGTTCACCTGCAAAGAGGTATGTTGCAGTATATTATTTTCTGAGGAATGGAATTGACTGAGAAAATACTGCCAATACCGATATAATGTAAGTTCAGCCTTAAATGCAGTAGTAGCAACTGGTATCAGGCTGTCATGTATGTATATTTACACTTCAGTATTCTGGGGAATGGCACTTCACTGGGATAATACTGTATGCATAAAACTTTTAGCCTAACTTGCAGTGGGAACGACTAGCAGCAGGCTTTCTAATGACACTTCATTTATTTGATGTTAAACGTTTTGCTGGCATGTTAAATCGTTTAATTATCTGAGGTACTGGGTGAAAAATAGTTTTGGGCACTGTTTTTTTCCACTTGGCGGTCGTTTTATTTAATTTAAGACAGTTACTGATCTCCCTCACTGTTGTGTGTGAGGGGGAGGGGCCTATTTTGGCGCTTTTGCTACGCATCAGAAATTCAGTCACAAGTCTGTTTTCTTCCCTGCATGATCCGGATCGTCTCTACAGAGCTCAAGGGTCTTCAAAAATTATTTTGAGGGAGGTAATCACTCACAGCAGACCTGTGAGATTGTGCTTTGACTGTGATAAAAAACGTTTATATTCTGTACATTTTTTTCTGCTATTTAAGGGTTAGTTATCCATTGCTAATGGGGGCAATCCTTTGCTAATTGTGTTTTTACCGGAAAGAATTTGATTTTATAGTTTCTCCGGTTCATTGTTACTTAACTGTCATAACTTTTTTCTGTGCTTCTTAAAGGCACAGTACGTTTTTTCATATTACTTGTAAATTGAGTTGAAAAGTATTTCCAAGTTTGCTAGTTTAATTGCTAGTGTGTTAAACATGTCTGACTCAGAGGAATATCTCTGTGCTATATGTGCTAAAGCCAAAGTGGAGCCCAATAGAAATTTATGTACTAATTGCATTGATGCTACTTTAAATAAAAGTCAATCTGTACAAATTGAACATCATTCACCAAACAACGAGGGGAAAGTTATGCCGACTAACTTGCCTCACGTGTCAGTACCTGCATCTCCCGCTCGGGAGGTGCGTGATATTGTAACGCCGAGTACTTCAGGGCGGCCATTACAAATCACATTACAGGACATGGCTAATGTTATGACTGAAGTTTTGTCTAAATTACCAGAACTTAGAGGTAAGCGTGATCACTCTGGGGTAAGAACAGAGTGCGCTGATAATAATAGGGCCATGTCAGATACTGCGTCACAATATGCAGAACATGAGGACGGAGAGCTTCAATCTGCAGGTGACGGTTCTGATCCCAATAGAGTGGATTCAGACATTTCTAACTTTAAGTTTAAGCTTGAAAACCTCCGTGTACTGCTAGGGGAGGTATTAGCGGCTCTGAATGATTGTAACACCGTTGCAATCCCAGAGAAATTATGTAGGCTGGATAGATACTATGCGGTACCGGCGAGTACTGATGTATTTCCTATACCTAAGAGGCTTACAGAGATAATTACTAAGGAGTGGGATAGGCCCGGTGTACCCTTTTCCCCCCTCCTGTATTTAGAAAAATGTTCCCAATAGACGCCACCACACGGGACTTATGGCAGACGGTCCCTAAGGTGGAGGGAGCGGTTTCTACTCTGGCTAAGCGTACCATTATCCCGGTGGAGGATAGCTGTGCCTTTTCAGATCCAATGGATAAAAAATTAGAGGGTTACCTTAAGAAAATGTTTGTTCAACAAGGTTTTATATTGCAACCCCTTGCATGTATTGCGTCTGTCACGGCCGCGGCCGCTTTTTGGTCCGAGTCCCTGGAAGAGACTCTTGACTCAATAACTATAGATGAGATTTCAAACAAGCTTAAAACACTTAAGCTAGCTAATTCATTTGTTTCAGATGCCGTAGTACATTTAACTAAACTTACGGCTAAGAATTCCGGATTCGCCATTCAGGCACGCAGAGCACTGTGGCTAAAATACTGGTCAGCTGACGTTACTTCTAAATCTAAATTACTTAACATACCTTTCAAAGGGCAGACCTTATTCGGGCTCGGTTTGAAAGAAATTATCGCTGACATTACAGGAGGTAAAGGCCATGCCCTGCCTCAAGACAGAGCCAAACCTAGGGCTAGACAGTCTAATTTTCGTTCCTTTCGTAATTTCAAGACAGGAGCAGCATCAACTTCCTCTGCACCAAAACAGGAAGGAGCTGTTGCTCGCTACAGACAAGGCTGGAGACCTAACCAGTCCTGGAACAAGGGCAAGCAGGCTAGAAAACCTGCTGCTGCCCCTAAGACAGCATGAATTGAGGGCCCCCGATCCGGGAACGGATCTAGTGGGGGGCAGACTTTCTCTCTTCGCCCAGGCTTGGGCAAGAGATGTCCAGGATCCCTGGGCGTTAGAGATCATATCTCAGGGATATCTTCTGGACTTCAAATCCTCTCCCCCAAAAGGGAGATTTCATCTGTCAAGGTTGTCAACAAACCAAATAAAGAAAGAGGCGTTTCTACGCTGTGTACAAGATCTTTTACTAATGGGAGTGATCCATCCGGTTCCGCGGTCGGAACACGGACAGGGGTTTTACTCAAATCTGTTTGTGGTTCCCAAGAAAGAGGGAACCTTCAGACCAATCTTGGATTTAAAGATCCTAAACAAATTCCTAAGAGTTCCATCGTTCAAAATGGAAACTATTCGGACAATCCTACCCATGATCCAAAAGGGTCAGTACATGACCACAGTGGATTTAAAGGATGCTTACCTTCACATACCGATTCACAAAGATCATTACCGGTATCTAAGGTTTGCCTTCCTAGACAGGCATTACCAGTTTGTAGCTCTTCCATTCGGATTGGCTACGGCTCCAAGAATCTTCACAAAGGTTCTGGGTGCTCTTCTGGCGGTACTAAGACCGCGAGGAATTTCGGTAGCTCCGTACCTAGACGACATTCTGATACAAGCTTCAAGCTTTCAAACTGCCAAGTCTCACACAGAGTTAGTACTGGCATTTCTAAGGTCGCATGGATGGAAGGTGAACGAAAAGAAGAGTTCTCTCTTTCCACTCACAAGAGTTCCCTTCTTGGGGACTCTTATAGATTCTGTAGAAATGACGATCTACCTGACAGAAGACAGGTTAACAAAGCTTCAAAATGCATGCCGTGTCCTTCATTCCATTCAACACCCGTCAGTGGCTCAATGCATGGAGGTGATCGGCTTAATGGTAGCGGCAATGGACATAGTACCCTTTGCACGCCTACATCTCAGACCGCTGCAATTGTGCATGCTAAGTCAGTGGAATGGGGATTACTCAGATTTGTCCCCTACTCTGAATCTGGATCAAGAGACCAGAAATTCTCTTCTATGGTGGCTTTCTCGGCCACATCTGTCCAGGGGGATGCCATTCAGCAGGCCAGATTGGACAATTGTAACAACAGACGCCAGCCTACTAGGTTGGGGCGCTGTCTGGAATTCTCTGAAGGCTCAGGGATCATGGACTCAGGAGGAGAGTCTCCTGCCAATAAACATTCTGGAATTGAGAGCAGTTCTCAATGCCCTTCTGGCTTGGCCCCAGTTAACAACTCGGGGGTTCATCAGGTTTCAGTCGGACAACATCACGACTGTAGCTTACATCAACCATCAAGGAGGGACAAGAAGCTCCCTAGCGATGATGGAAGTATCAAAGATAATTCGCTGGGCAGAGTCTCACTCTTGCCACCTGTCAGCAATCCACATCCCGGGAGTGGAGAACTGGGAGGCAGATTTCCTAAGTCGTCAGACCTTTCATCCGGGGGAGTGGGAACTTCATCCTGAGGTCTTTGCCCAAATACTTCGACGTTGGGGCAAACCAGAGATAGATCTCATGGCGTCTCGACAGAACGCCAAGCTTCCTTGTTACGGGTCCAGATCCAGGGATCCGGGAGCGGTCCTGGTAGATGCTTTGACAGCACCTTGGACCTTCGGGATGGCTTATGTGTTTCCACCCTTCCCGATGCTTCCTCGATTGATTGCCAGAATCAACCAGGAGAGAGCATCGGTGATTCTAATAGCGCCCGCGTGGCCACGCAGGACTTGGTATACAGATCTAGTGGACATGTCATCCTGTCCACCTTGGTCTCTGCCTCTGAGACAGGACCTTCTGATCCAGGGTCCCTTCAAACATCAAAATCTAATTTCTCTGAAGCTGACTGCTTGGAAATTGAACGCTTGATTTTATCAAAACGTGGATTTTCTGAGTCAGTAATTGACACCTTAATACAGGCTAGGAAGCCTGTTACCAGAAAGATTTACCATAAAATATGGCGTAAATACTTATATTGGTGCGAATCCAAAAGTTACTCATGGAGTAAGGTTAGGATTCCTAGGATATTGTCTTTTCTACAAGAAGGTTTAGAAAAGGGTTTATCCGCTAGTTCCTTAAAGGGACAGATCTCAGCTCTGTCCATTCTTTTACACAAACGTCTGTCAGAAGTTCCAGACGTTCAGGCTTTTTGTCAGGCTTTGGCCAGGATTAAGCCTGTGTTTAAAACTGTTGCTCCACCATGGAGTTTAAACTTAGTTCTTAACGTTTTACAGGGTGTTCCGTTTGAACCCCTTCATTCCATTGATATCAAATTGTTATCTTGGAAAGTTCTGTTTTTAATGGCTATTTCCTCGGCTCGAAGAGTCTCTGAGTTATCTGCCTTACATTGTGATTCTCCTTATCTGATTTTTCATTCAGACAAGGTAGTTCTGCGTACTAAACCTGGGTTCTTACCTAAGGTGGTCACTAACAGGAATATCAATCAAGAGATTGTTGTTCCATCTTTGTGTCCTAATCCTTCTTCAAAGAAGGAACGTCTTCTACACAATCTAGATGTAGTCCGTGCCCTGAAATTTTATTTACAGGCAACTAAAGATTTTCGACAAACGTCTTCCCTGTTTGTCATTTATTCTGGTCAGAGGAGAGGTCAAAAAGCTTCTGCTACCTCTCTCTCTTTTTGGCTTCGTAGCATAATACGTTTAGCTTATGAGACTGCTGGACAGCAGCCTCCTGAAAGAATTACAGCTCATTCTACTAGAGCTGTGGCTTCCACTTGGGCCTTTAAGAATGAGGCCTCTGTTGAACAGATTTGCAAGGCTGCAACTTGGTCTTCTCTTCATACTTTTTCCAAATTTTACAAATTTGACACTTTTGCTTCTTCGGAGGCTGTTTTTGGGAGAAACGTTCTTCAGGCAGTGGTTCCTTCCGTATAAAGATCCTGCCTGTCCCTCCCGTCATCCGTGTACTTTAGCTTTGGTATTGGTATCCCAGAAGTAATGATGACCCGTGGACTGACCACACTTAACAGGAGAAAACATAATTTATGCTTACCTGATAAATTCCTTTCTCCTGTAGTGTGGTCAGTCCACGGCCCGCCCTGTTTTTTATGGCAGGTCTAAATTTTTAAATTATACTCCAGTCACCACTGCACCCTTTAGCTTCTCCTTTCTCGTTGGTTCTCGGTCGAATGACTGGGTGTGACGTAGAGGGGAGGAGCTATATAGCAGCTCTGCTGGGTGATCCTCTTGCACTTCCTGTTGGGGAGGAGTTAATATCCCAGAAGTAATGATGACCCGTGGACTGACCACACTACAGGAGAAAGGAATTTATCAGGTAAGCATAAATTATGTTTTTATACCCTTTCTTGCCAGCCACGCTGTGGAGTACTTAGGACGCGTGTGATGGAGCATTGTCCTGCATGAAAATCATGTTTTTCTTGAAGGATGCAGACTTATTCCTGTACCACTGCTTGAAGAAGGTGTCTTCCAGAAACTGGCAGTAGGACTGGGAGTTGAGCTTGACTCCATCCTCAACCCGAAAAGGCCCCACAAGCTCATCTTGGATGATACCAGCCCAAACCAGTACTCCACCTCCACCTTGCTGGCGTCTGAGTCGGACTGGAGCTCTCTGCCCTTTACCAATCCAGCCACGGGCCCATCCATCTGGCCCATCAAGACTCACTCTCATTTCATCAGTCCATAAAACCTTAGAAAAATCAGTCTTGAGATATTTCTTGGCCCAGTCTTGACGTTTCAGCTTGTGTGTCTTGTTCAGTGGTGGTCGTCTTTCAGCCTTTCTTACCTTGGCCATGTCTCTGAGTATTGCACACCTTGTGCTTTTGGACACTCCAGTGATGTTGCAGCTCTGAAATATGGCCAAACTGGTGGCAAGTGGCATCTTGGCAGCTGCACGCTTGACTTTTCTCAGTTCATGGGCAGTTATTTTGCGCCTTGGTTTTTCCACACGCTTCTTGCGACCCTGTTGACTATTTTGAATGAAACGCTTGATTGTTCGATGATCACGCTTCAGAAGCTTTGCAATTTTAAGAGTGCTGCATCCCTCTGCAAGATATCTCACTATTTTTGACTTTTCTGAGCCTGTCAAGTCCTTCTTTTGACCCATTTTGCCAAAGGAAAGGAAGTTGCCTAATAATTATGCACACCTGATATAGGGTGTTGATGTCATTAGACCACACCCCTTCTCATTACAGAGATGCACATCACCTAATATGCTTAATTGGTAGTAGGCTTTCGAGCCTATACAGCTTGGAGTAAGACAACATGCATAAAGAGGATGATGTGGTCAAAATACTCATTTGCCTAATAATTCTGCACTCCCTGTACATGAGTATAGTATAACTATTTATTTTAATGTATTTTTGTTGTGTTGGGTGCAACTTTTTTTTAGCCCTAATCCTTTATGCGAGGTCTTCAGTCGCGCTAACCAAACAAGTGCAAATTTAGCTTGTAATATTGCGTTAAAGTTAGCATGGTCGCAATATTGTTATCACAACTCGTGCTAATGTAATCTACCCCTATACTTTTAAAAACAATTTCTTTGTTCTCTTGGTATTCTTTCTTGAAAGCTAAACCTAGGTAGGCTCATATGCTAATTTCTTATCTCAGTGCATTTTGACAGTTTGTTTTACAGCTAGACGGCGCTAGTTCAAGTGTGCCATACAGATAACATTGTGCTCACTCCTGTGGAGTTATCTTGGAGTCAGCACTGATTGGCTAAAATGCATGTCTGTCATATGAACTGAAATATGAGTGTATTAATATAACTGTGTTGGTTATGCAAAACTGGGAAATGGGTAATAAAGGGATTATCTATCTTTTAAAACAATAACAAGTCTGAAGTAGACTGTCCCTTTAAGAGAATCATGGGGACAGACAGATCCGCTATAGCGAACCATGTCCGCCGCACATCGGTAAATGTCGACAGCATACGCTGTTGGCATTTATCATTGCACCAGCAGTTCTTGTGAACTGTTGGTGCAATACGGCCACCTGGAGATTTGCGGCTAATCGGCCTCTAGCAGGGGGTGTCAATCAACCCGATCGTATTTGATCGAGTTGATTTGTGGCGATTTCTGTCTGCCGCCTCAGAGCAGGTTATGGAGCAGCGGTCTTTGTGTTTCTGGTGAGCCTGAAGGTATTCAATCTGCATGATCCTATTCGATCGGGTTGATTGACAACCGCTGCTAGCGGCCGATTGGCCACAAATCTGCAGGGGGCGGCATTTCACAAGCAGTTCACCAGAACTGCTTGTGAAATGTTAAATTCTGACAGCGTATGCTGTCGGCATTCAGCGATGTCTGTCGGACATGAGGGACAGACATTGATAAAACGGCCCCTAAGAGTTAATCAGGTTGGTCATTTCATATACATATATAGATAGATTTTTGCCAAACTGGGTTTTTGGATTTTAATCTGTGTAGTAGGAGTACCAAAGACTCACTGTTTTATCTATCCTTGGTGGTGGTAGCAATTGGAGTTATAGATGCAGATAGTGGGTGGTGATAAAAGGGATTTTTATAGTTTCTGGAGCTCGAAAAGTTTAGAAAGTGTTTTGTTAACCGTTTCATTCCCGCATCTCAGTCACAGCCTCACCTGCACACTCTGAACAGGAATGGTAGTCATGACAAGCCTACCAGGACACCAAGAGATTTGTTAGTTGGCTGTAGCAGCTGTGCTGGGTATCTACAATTTAAGTTGGCAGTGCTACTGGTGAGGAGATGTAGTCGTAGCATCTCTCTTTTCTAAAGGTATTGAGTTCACAAAGTATTTCCTTGTAAGTTTTATTTCCTAGATCATGAACTATTTTATAGCCCTCCTATGACTGGCTATGACACACAATTTTGAATTTCCAGATCACACTATGGGGCAGATTTATCATACGTCCACCCGACATCGCTAAATGTCTAAGTCTCCTTAGAGAAGAGAGTGGTGGCTAGTTTGTCACCATTCTTATAAAATATAAGGTCAAGAAAGTGAATGTGTTTTTGATGGAAACTCAACTTGAATCTTACCGAATATGTCAAGAAATTCAAAGGGGTAGATTTATCAAATGTCGGACGGGCATGATCTGCTGTAGTGGATCATGTCTGCCCGACATCGCTAAATGCTGACAGTATACGCTGGTGAAATGCTTGTGCAATGCCGCCCCCTGCACAATTGTGGCCAATTGGCCGCTAGAAGGGGGTGTCAATCATCCTAATCATTTACGATCGGGATGAGAACTGATCTTATAACCGCTGCTTCTTAAAGGACCAGTCAACACAGTAGATTTGCATAATCAACAAATGCAAGATAACAAGAAAATGCAATAGCACTTAGTCTGAACTTCAAATGAGTAGTAGATTTTCTTTCTGACAATTTTAAAAGTTATGTGTCTTTCCACTCCCCATGTACCATGTGACAGCCATCAGCCAATCACAAATGCATACACGTACCATGTGACAGCCATCAGCCAATCACAAATGCATACACACTTATTCTTGCACATGCTCAGTAGGAGCTGGTGACTCAAAAAGTTTAAATATAAAAAGACTTTGCACATTTAGTTAATGGAAGTACATTGGAAAGTTGTTTAAAATGGCATGCTCTATCTGAATAATGAAAGTTTAATTTTGATTGAGTGTCCCTTTAAAAAAAAATTCTGGCAAGCCAGAAGGCTCGCGCTGAAGCAGCTGCATCCCCAACATAATAAATCTACCTCTTAGTCAGGTCAGCACTTTGTGCAGGGTGAGAGGGGCACCGTTCAGGGCCCTACCCTTTGGGGGCCCTGCACTTTTAGGGATGAGGGCATGAGAAGGTGTAATGCATATCCTGTGTTTAGTTTATGAATATGTTTTTGAGATGTAATATATACTGAAATTCTTTATATAAGTAACACTGAATGTTGAGATAGGGGTGGGGCATACATGGGGGGAATAAGATCTCTGGGCTGTGGAGCCTTAGCAAATACTAAGGGGGTCACTGCACTATGCACAATCATTTTCACACTGTGAAAGGGAGTCATGGATGACATTGGGTTGTAGGATGCCTATAAAGAAATATTTTGACTTTGTTTTTAATTAAAAAACAATATAATTTAATTCTGAAAATAACTATTGGGGGATGGAGTTTCCCAGTAATCCCCTTGAGAAAAATGAGGGGTGTGCATTCTACAGACTTAATAAAAAATATAGGGCTGGTATTCAAATTTTTCAAAGCCTGCTTTTTACTCTCAGTCCAGCCCAGAAGCCCACAGCAAGGTAAGCAAGCAGATATTTCAAACCTAAGTTCTAATTCCTCTACTGATCATGGGCAATAAACAGACTGCAGCTGTTTTATGGTTTCTCCTAGCAACACTTCAAAAGAAAATCTATTTCTTAAAGGGGCTGTGACAAAATATATTGGACACTGCACAAATGAAGTTAAAAAAGGAATAAAAGGTAAACTCCTTTTCAAATGATGAATAATACATATTGTAATTATTTCTATTAAGTATAACCCACTGCTTAGTGCTTTTTTATACCCCTTTAATCTAAAATGAATGCACCATTATTGTTTCAAGTAAATTCTCTTTCAGCAAACACCTGACACACAAGAGGAAGAACAAGCCGGGCACAAGTGTTGCCAAGTGCTTATAGCAACTCTACAAGGTACACACGATATATTTTTACCTGACAACTTTTCAAGAGTTGGTAAATAAATTATTGAGTGCCAGGCTGGGGGGGGGGGGTGAACTGCCTTGTGGCAATAAGGGTGAATTATTGTGAGCAGGAAGTGGGTTCAGCTCAGCTATGATATTCATGGCAGTTAGTACCTCACTTAGAGGACTCTTTAGTCAGGTTTACTGTATTTATTTGTTCAGACCAAACATTTATAACCGTTTTCCTGCCACAACATGGTTGTTATGTGTTTTGCCTGGCTGGTTCAGTTGGCAAGGTTGGGCATTAATAAGGAGCTCTATAAATAGGGAGAAAATATTGATAGACATCTTAATACATATTGGGGTCTATTTATCAAAGTGTCAATCTCAGTGCATTCGCCAGCGTCAATACACTCGCTAGACATCGCTGATGCCGATCTGATTACGATCCCCTTATTTATAAAAAAAGCTGTCAAAAACATGCGCGTCAAGTACGGTGCGAAGAGCATCGGACTGTTGTTAATTAACAGTCATCGATGTTGCGGTTATTTGGGTTTTTCCAAACTTTATTTATACCATTTCATTACTGCCCATGAACAAGTACATTTCTCTAAAGCTAATCTTTTATTTTTCAACTGTTAATGTCCAAGAAATAGCTAGATTTATACCTCAACAAACAATATCTCATAAAAAGTTATTTTCATATTTATTTGTTATTCAAAAAATCTGTTATATGATACTTTCACATAAATTAATGTGTATTTGTATTTCTAGAAGTCATGCTTTTATCTCATGTTTTTTTTTTATAAATGATTATAAATGCTAGAATTTGTACATATATATTTGCACATACTTGTGTATACATTTAGTGTATATGTGTGTGTGATATGTCAGAAATATTTTTCAAACATATTTACTTTTCCCTAAATTCCTTTTGTTGTTCTAAACAATGTTGTCTTTCATATCTCTGTGTTTATGTATACCACTATATGTATATAGTGTATATTTATTATTATTCTGAGCAGGAATAACTGCAAATATATCATGTAATCGGGGTATCATATGTATTTATTTGCAATCAATGGATATTTTAAGAGCTAAGACAGTTGTCTCTCTGTACCTGTGTAACCCCTTCTGATTGCAATCTAGTTTTAAAAACCACTCCTTCACAGGTGTTATAAAAATGGGCTTGCATATAAGATAACATTTCTTACTGAAAAAGAAATTCAAGAGAAGGAAGAAATACACTGAAAATAGCATGACAGTAAAGAGGTGATTTTAATTTCTGCTGTATCTGAATCATGACAGTTTAATGTTAGGTGGGCTATCCCTTTGAACTATCATCTTAAGATTATATTGAATCAAACATCAATTCAAATTTTAAAATCCTTGTCTAAAATATTACACTGTGTGTCCTTATGTCAGCATCAATGTTTATCTTTTTATTCTAAATTCACATATACATACTTTCAAAGTATAATACACAATGTAACAAATGGCACTTACAAGTTTTGATGAGTGATCAATGACACAAGTATCGAGCAATTTGATTAGTTAGTGATAGTTTAAAATGTATATAGATTGGTTGATGTCCTAAATCATGTGATTATGCATATTCCAATGAAAAGTGGTTAAAAAGTTCACTAGTGTGTGGGTTGTTTAGGAGTTTGCGTCATAATTGGTGCGAAAAGTGTTGCGTCAAAATGAGTGCGAAGTGGAGAGTTTGACTTGTATTACATGGCTTAAACATGGTGCACATAGATTTTTCCCAAAAAATAAAAAGGAAATTAGCTATATTATGTTGTGTATTTATTTTATTTTTATCTATATATCTGTTAGTGCGACAAGTTTGGGGCAAAACTTTTCAACAAATTTGTAGAAATTATATTGTCCCCTTGCTTTGTAATTAGAGACTAGACGCGAACGTACCTGTTAAATGTTTGATAAATTTGGAAAAGGTTCAAATAGCGTCAAATCTGAATTTGAAACATCTGTAATGACGCAAGCATTGATCTGAGTCGGATTGAGATTGTGGGATTGTATATTACATCACAAATTTCAACATTAGCCGATCTTGACGCTTTAATAACTATGGCGGATCAATCTCGCGACAAATACGACACGGAATTCAAGCGTATTTTCAGTTGACGCTTTGATAAATAGACCCCATTGAATTTTTGTCCCATATTTTGTATGATCCAAATGGATAGGCAGCTGAGTTATTGAATTTTTTATGCAATTTATTTGGACTATGGCACAAATTAACAGATGAGATGAGAATCCTTCTTAAAAGCACATTCTCTTTATATAAACATGTGTGCAGCTCTTTTTTGCTGAGTGTGGAGTGAAGTTTAAAAAGACAATGGGCCAGATCCCAAGTGTTGCTCTAAATATAATTTCTCTCTCGCGCTAACAATGCTGAAAGTAAACTTTTAAAGCGGGCGAGTTAGCGTGAGCATTACAAGTTAAAGTTAGAGCACAAGCAAAATCCGATGTGCGCTGACTTTGCATATCGTGACCAAGTTAAATTCTTTTCTCCACAGACTTCAGTGGAGAGCACTATTAAAAAAAAACACAACTAATACTTAGACTGTCTTAGGCCACCATTAGATTTGTTGTTTTAGCAAAGTTTTAATAACCATCTATATTTATTTTTCAGTCTCTTTATTAACATACAAACAGAAAATACAGGTTATATATACACAAAATATAAACCCCCACAATTTTTTAGAACAAAATTACTTCTTCAGGCAAAAGTCAGTATTTAGTTTCCTTTTGAGGAGACTTTCCTGAAGTTTTCTGAAGTAATCTTCTGGTATAGTATATCAAGCTTCTTTCAGCACTTCCCAGAGTTCTTCTTTAGATTTAGGTTGTCTTTTATTTCTTTATCTGTCCAGCTGATCCCATACTATACTATAATATTCAGGTCTTTACTCTGTGGAGGCCAGTCCATGACTGTCAGTGTTTGATCAGCTGTTTTTCTCTCCAAATATGATTTCACTGCATTTGCAGTGTGCGTGGGAACGTTATCATGCTGAAAAATAAAACCCTTCCCAATAAGACACTTTCCAGATGACATGGCATGATGAATTAAAACTTGTCTGTACTTTTCTGCATTCCTGTCGATTCTGACAATATCGCCAACACCACTGGCAGAAATGCAACCCCAAACCAGGACAGACCCTCCACCATGTTTCACTGAAGGCCGCAAGCACTCATTCTTCCATCTCTCTCCAACTCTTCTTCTCACATATTGTTGGCAATTGGACCCAAAATTTTCAAACTTGAATTTGTCACTCCATAATACTTTTCCACTGATCTTCATTCCAATCTTTGTGAGCTTTAGCATATCTTAGCATTTTCACCCTGTTCCCCTTCTGAAAATGTGGTTTCTTGGCTGCTACCCTTCCACAAAGACCATTCCTGATCAAGCTTCTTCAGACTGTATAAGGGTCAACTTGGGCATCCAGATAAAGCTGCCATATGCTGAGCCAGGTCCTTGCAGGACTTCTTCTGGCCTCTCAAAGAAGAAACTCTGAGAAACTTCTCATCAGATTTTGAAAGTTTTCTTGGCCTTCCAGTCCTTTATTTTGCCCTTGACCTCTCTTGATTCCTCATATTTCTTTATAACAGCTTGAATACCACATCTTGAGTATCCAGTTTGTTTCTGGTATCCCTATAAGAGTGGCCTTGCTGATGCAAAAGTATGATTTTATATCTGTCAAATTCTGTGATCTTTGGCATTTTTAATGGAATGATGTGATTGAAAGTTGCTATTATTAGCAAGCTTCCAATGGATTAAACTCATACCACATGTGTATGTAATGCTCAAGCATGTCTCACACAAACCTGGTGTAATAGACCTTTTTCACAGCAGTCATTTTGACATGAAACAATAGGACAAATACAGGTGTTAGCAATGACATTAATTAGGGTCCATTCCATTTAGGTTTACGAGAGCTAAGTTCCTGTTATTGCACAAGTGTAAGGGGAGGTCACACTAAATAATTGCCACTTTAGCCTATAGAAGCTGTTTTTTTTCAGTTTTTTTTATTTTTAATACTGCATACGTATATCCTGTATTTTCTGGTTCTATTCTAATAAAGAGACTGAGAAATAATTATATATGGTCATTATACCATTGCTAAAACAACAAATATTATGGTGGCCAAGGACTTTTGCACAATACTGTATATGTATATATGATTATTTTTTGTAAACTATATTTCCTTACCTCTCTCTCTATACATAAATATATACACATATATATATATACAGATATAAAAGTACAATAGTGATACAATACAATATAAGACACTGGACAAAATTTGACAAACAAATACGGAGGAATTGAGGGCCCTGTTCCTTTTGGAAACTTACAATCTAGATGGGTAGGAGGGTGAGAAACAGGAGGTGGGGACTGCAAAGGTGAGAATGATGTTAGTGCAGAGTTAGATGAGGGCAACTATTAGGCGAGTTGAATTCATTTGTTGCTGATTTGGGTGATAGGCTTTCCTGAACAAAATGGTCTTTGGGATCGTTTAAAGGAGCAGGGGTTAGGCAAAAGTCTGACAGCTCAAGGAAGTGCGTTCCAGAGGGTTGGTGCTGCACAAGAGTAGTCGAGCAGTCGAGCAGTCTAGCATGGGAGGAGGTGATGGTAGAAGTTGCAAGGAGCAGGTCATTGTTGGATCTTAGAGGGTGGGCTGGAGTATATTTGTTGATTAGTGAGGACAAGTGGGGGGCAGCGTTGATAAGTGCTTTGTAGGTCAGGGTAAGAAATTTGAATTTAATTCTGCTGTTAATGGGGAGCCAGTAAAGGGACACACAGAGAGGTGCAGCAGATACAGAGCATCAGGAGAGGTGGATTAGCCTGGAAGAGGCATTTTGAATGGATTGAAGGGAGGGAGAGGCAGGAGAGAGGAAGACTAGTTAATATTATTATTATAATTTATTTATAAAGCGCCAACAGATTCCGCAGCGCTGCCCATGGGTACAAAGATTAAAAAGTACAGTACAATACAATATAAGACACTGGACAAAATTAAACAAACCAATACAGGGGGAATTTAGGGTTCTGTTCCCATGGGAACTTACAATCTAGATGGGTAGGAGGGTGAGAAATAGGAGTTGGGGACTGCAAAGGTGATAATGGTGTTGGTGTGGAGTTAGAAGAGGGCAACTATTAGGCAAGTGGAATTTATTTGTAATTGATTTGGTGATAGACTTCCTTGAACAAAAAGGTCTTTAGGGAGCGTTTAAAGTAGGAGAGGTTAGGGGAAAGTCTGACAGCTCGAGGAAGTGCATTCCAGAGGGTTGGTGCCAAACGAGAGAATTCCTGTAGTCTAGCATGAGAGGAAGTGATGGTAGAAGATGCAAGAAGCAGGTCATTGTTTGATCTTAGGGGGTGAGCTGGAGTATATTTGTTGATGAGGGAGGACAGGTCGGGTGGGGCAGCATTGGTAAGGGCATTGTAGGTCAGGGTGAGAATTTTGAATGTAATTCTGCTGTGAATAGGGAGCCAGTGAAGGGACTCGCAGAGAGGTGCAGCAGCTACAGCGCGTCGGGAGAGGTGGATTAGTCTAGCAAAGGCATTTAGGATGGATTGAAGGGGGAGTGGCGGGAGAGAGGAAGGCCAGTTACTAGGTTAATACAGTAGTCAAGTCGGGAAATCACTAGGGAGTGCATTAGCTGTTTAGTAGTTTCAACGCTCAGAAACTGTTGAATTTTATATAAATTGCGTAGGTGGTTGCGACTGGATGAAGAGAGCAATTGGATGTGGGGTATGAAGGACAGATTGGAGTCAAGTGTAACTCCTAGGCAGTGGACTTGGGGTGATGGGGAGATAGTGGTGTCGCCAACAGTGATATTAAAGTTAGAAAATGGAGTAGATTTAGAGGGGGGTTTAGAAGGAGCTCAGTCTTGGACATGTTGAGTTTCAGGTGGTGAGAGGCCATCCAGGAAGACATGCCAGATAAACAGTCACTGATGTGAGAATTGACAGATGGAGATAGTGCAGGGGTAGATAGGTAGATCTGAATATCATCTGCATAGAGGTGATAGTTGAAGCCATAGCTACTGATAAGTTAGTAGGTTATTATAGTAGTCAAGTCAGGAAATTGCCAGGGAGTGGATTTGCTGTTTAGTAGTTTCAGCGCTCAGAAACAAACAAACTTTGTATATATTGTGTAGGTGATTTGTGCAGAATGAAGAAAGCAATTTGATGTGGGGTATGAATGATAGATTTCAGTCAAGTGTAACTCTGAGGCAGAGGACTTGGAGTGATGGGAGATAGTGGTACCACCAACAATGATTGAAAAGTTAGAAACCAGAGTAGAATTGGGGAGGGGGGGGATTAGAAGAAGCTCAGTCTTGGACATTGATTTTTAGGTGGTGAGAGGCCATCCTGGAAGAAATGCCAGGTAAGCAGTCGCTGATGTAGAGAAAGGACATAAGGAGACAGAGCAAGAGTGGAGAGGTAGATCTGAGTATCATTAGCATAAAGATGATAGTTGAAGCCATAGCTGTTGATAAGTTTAATCAGTGAAGAAGTATAGAGAAGAGTAGAGGACCCAGAACAGAGGACCCAGAACAGAGCCTTGAGGTACTACAACAGACAGGGGCAATGGAGAGGAAGAGTTGCAAGAAAAAACACAATAAGCATAGTAAAACATATTAAAATTGCATAAATATTATTTTTCATGTTTAAAGGTATTTGTCTGGTGAGGGCTCCAAAATGCAGTGGCGTCACTAGGGGGTGCGGGCCGCACCTGGATGACACCCTCCAGGTGTATTGAAATTCAAAGAAATACAAAGTTGAGATGCATAGATTTTTTTATTAGAGGGGCTGGCATTTGTGAACAATTTTTTTGCCCCTTGAGCCAGTGCTGCAATTTCAACAAATAGTTTTCCCAGCTGCTTTTGCTTATTTGTACTTTGCTTCTCCCCTGCCCAATTTCTCTATGAATGTTGTGGGCGTGCCGTGGGGCTTGCAAAGTTGCGCTGCTAGCCTAAACCTGCCTGCCTATCTGTGCTCACTGCTCAGTGACATGTGGAGCAGTGGAGTCACTCACTGCTGTGCTGTCTCTCTAAATGGGAACTGGGAAATCATGAGGGGGATGCCTGGCACCTGGCCGCATGACTGTCTGACACTGTCTCTAAAGTGAAGGAGCCACGTATGATGCCCACCAGACCTTTACGGTTACGGTACACTAAGTGCACACTGAACAGGTAGGAGGGCGGATGGGGGTCTGGGGGTGAGCAGAGTGCAGAGGTGATTGGCCATAAGAAGCGGTAGGCACGCGGCCCGGGGCTGTGCACTGACAGACTTGGAACAGAGTCAGAGAGCAGAGTTTTCATAGTTTGCGCGCCTAAACCTTTTCTTCAGTGATTTATTTTAGAGTGCTCTGTTTTTCTTTCATTTGATGCTCTGCTGAGCCAGGGAGCAGCTCTAAAGCATGAGCTTTATAATTAATGCAGTGCAGTTTACATATTTTGTAGGTGTGTCTGAGTTTTTGTGTGTGTGTCAGTGTTTTTGTGTGTGTGTGTCTGAGTGTGTTTCCGAGTGTTTGTGTGTGCATTTGAGTATGTTTTTAAGTGTGTCTGAGTGTTTGTATGTGTGTGTCCCTGTGTTTTTGTGTGTTTCTGCTTTCTGGGGGGGGGGTGACACCATAACTTACTGCACCGGGTGACACCAACCCTAGTGACGCCACTGCCAAAATGCATATATCTATCTCTATTTATATATGTGTATGTAGATATATATATATATATATATATATATATATATATATATATATATATATATATATGTGAGCTCATATGTGTATAAATGTATACATTTCAATAAACATATATAAATGCACAAATACATGTATATAGATAAATAAATATTTATATACACAGTATATACAAACATACATATCTCTCTCTCTCTCTCTCTCTCTCTCTCTCTCTATATATATATATATATATATATATATATATATATATATATATATATATATATATATATATACATGATAGCCCTTTCCAGTGAAAGACCTTGTCATATACGATATACCTTTTAACCATTATAATTCTTTTTTAATATGTATATGAATTATTTTGATCAGATAGTGTATATATGATTGTAACACTTTATATTAAAGAGACATTAAACCCAATTTTTTTCTTTCATGATTCAGATAGAGAATACCATTTTAAACAACTTTCTAATTTACTTCTATTATCTAATTTGCTTCATTCTCTTGATATTCTTTCCTGAAAAGCATATCTAGATAGGCTCAGTAGCTTCTGATTGGTGGCTGCACATAGATGCCTCCTGTGATTGGCTCGCCCATGTGCATTGCTATTTCTTTAACAAAGGATATCTAAAGAATGAAGCAAATTAGATAATAGAAGTAAATTGGAATGTTGTTTAAAATTGAATTATCTGTCTGAATTATGAAAGAAAAATTTTGGGTTTAATGTCCCTTTAATGTACATATGTTGTGCTTGGTGTAACTTTTTTTTTTACCCCTTAGATTTAATAAGCAGCGGATGCTGCTTTCTACCCACAAAGTTTCTGGCTCACCGGAAACTTAAGTTAAGAAGCAGCGGTCATAAGACCGCTGCTCCTTAACTTGCCCGCCACCTTTTAGGTGGAGAACTGCAATCATCCTGATCACATACGATTGGGATGATTGACACCCCCTGCTAGCGGCCGCAAATGTGCAGGGGGCGGCATTGCACAAGCATTTCACAAGAAATGCTTGTGCAATGTTAAATGCCCGACAGCATATGCTGTCGGCATTTAGTGATGCTGGGTGGACATGATTCGCTGCATTTGTTAAATATACCCCTAGGTCTTCACTCTCGCTTACCAGACAAGCAAAAATTATGTTTGTGCTTGAGCGCACCCCGTTTACTTTCAACTTGTAATATGCTCGCAAGTTAGCGGGGTCATGAAATTTTGCGTCACACGCTAACTTTAGTGCATTTCTTGTAATCTAGTCCAATATCTTGTTTACTATCAATTTTGACTGTAATTTTCAGATCACATTCTTCTGAACAATCATGAAGCAGTTTACTTCTTTTCTGGATTGATTTATTGCAACTATTTTCATAAATGATCCATAAAACGTTTGACAATTTTAAGAACTTCATAAATGTGTCTTTGCATTGGTTTGTATAAAAGGAGAAATGGTGAATTGAAACACATCCCTCTCTATAACTAATTTTTTATTCTCTAAAAATAATAATAAATCTACAATTCTGATACACAAGCTCCCAAAGATCTCCTAATAAAAAGTAAACTATTCAAAGAAACTGGGAGTGCCTAAAACAAATCAGGCTGAAGTGTGATAGAATGGAGATATGTTAAAATTAAAATTCAGGGGGCGGGGCTAGGCCAAGATGGCGATCAGACGCATATCACAGGCTCTCCTGCATAATTCAGCTTAAACTGCAGCCTTTCTAGTAGTATCTGCTTCACCATCTATGCAAAATTACAGGATCCGCACACTTCCTGACCGCTCAACTAAAAGCTCTTTCTAGTTGTGTGAAAGTATGATTTTTAGCCTCAAACCGGACCTCTGAGGCCTTGTGTTATGTCCCACCGGAGAATGCGGACCATCATATCCCCAAGGCACCCTCTCTACTTGACATTAGGTGCACAAGATTCATCTAGATGCAGTGTCTAATCCACAATTTTATCTAGGCTCCTCTCCGGTAATTCTACAATCAAGCAACTATCGCCTAATAGGAGGTGCCGGTGAAACTTCCAACTAAGCCACACACGTCAAGCCAGACGAAGATGGAGACAGACATCATGGCGGCACTAGCTGCATTTGGTTCTGCTATGGACTCTCACTTTCATAAACTAAGCCAACATATATGCTCCACACGGAATGAAGCATCTCATATACTTCATTATGGGGAGTGCTACTCCATTTATTCCTCAGGGCTTCTACCGGAAGAGAGAGAGGAAGATCTCCAGCACATATACCCGGCAGAGGTGCCTGACTCCCGGATTCTGCCTGAACACAAAATACACATGGAGCAGATGACAGATGCTCACCTACGGGTAGCCAGCCATGTTCAGCCGGATCAAAATGGGTAAGAGATCTCTGGGAGTCTTGTGACTCCACTGGACCCTGTTGTGAGGCGGCCGATCGCGGCGGGGCCAGTACATAGCGATAAAGCAGCTGTATATATGGAGCTGGACCCCTTGGACGCTCTCTCGCATACACAAGCAACTCCACAGAGTACAAATCCCCCTGCAATTGTCGCCACATCTCGCAGCTGGGGCTTAGGCGCGGCTGACTCTCCTGTAATTTATACACATGATTTGGGTGATAGAGGGATAGAGAGCGTCCTGCCGGAAGCAGCGACGGACTTACATGCCAGGGCAGGAGCTGTAAGACGAACCGTTGAACACTCTATCAGAAGCCAGCATGTCCGGATTGCAAACATTCCTACGAAGATGGCCAGGTTGACAGTGCTCACTTCATGCTTATGGAAGCGTATAGCTGCTGGAATTGGATGACTTTTATACCAATAAACATAGCCCTAGAAGATTTTATGTCTCTGAGTTCCCGGCTATGAATGTTGTTCTTACATAAGACATAATGTGATCCAAAAGTTGCATGTTCTTTTTTTTTGCTTCTTATGTTGTCATGATGTTGGTTTATGTTATAATTTACATTTTCTATTTTACTGCCTATGTTACCCGAGTTCTGGACTTTCCCCTCCGTAGTCAAACTTTACCAAATGGCAGTTTGGGCTGAGTACTGTAGATATTCCATATGTGTTATGCCCAGTCTGAAACATAATTTGAGAAAAGTTAACAGGGAGTTCTCAAGAGACGAACAAAACTCATGGTCCTTTAACCTTTCTACAGGAGACATTCTATGGACTGCAGAAACAGAATGTGTTTTAACTTTGTCGCCCTGTGGCATTGGCTAGTAAAGGACTTGTCTCCTAGTCTCAGAAGAGAGAGGTACCCCTATACCTTTGGCTGGAGCAGTTTCAAAAGACACATTACATTATGACTTGGTGTTTTATATATTTTCAACTATCATGTTCAGTTTACATACTTTCATACTGTTAATGCTATGTATTATAAAAGGGTTTAATCTTTTCCCCCACTAATATTCTGATTACTAGCTGGTTAATTTCAAGCAGGAATAGTGCGGCTCCCCATTACATCTCCCTGCTTTAGGTGTGTGTGGGGATTCGCTCTCTACATTTATGCTGAATCTAATATCCCTTGTCTATGTATACTACATCTCAGGAGGGATTTCCTTAAATCAGCACTATTTTAAACTTGGAACAGCGTTTACTCATGGCATAGGTTACTTGGAGTTTACTGATTCTGGCTGATGCCTACCTCTTCTTAGATATTATAATCACCATGTATGATACACCAGCTATGGGTTTGGGGTCACTCATATAGGGATTAGATACCGCCTCTGCTTTAAAAGTTTTGCACACCTATTTCACTCTACAATACACATGATAATGCTACTATACTAGTTCTGGAATATACAGCGTCAGACTGTCTATAAATAACTATATGGTCTGGTGATAGCTCTTTTTTTTTTTTTTTTTTTTTTTTTTTGTTTTGTTCATTATCCACTTGATCGTCGGGAAATCCAGTAATCCCATAACTCTGGCTAATACTTTTATGTCTTTTCACTAATATTATACACAAGTTAATGTTCCTATGTATTATTATTATAGGTTTTTCATTTGGTATTATATCTCTCACTAGCCATGATTCCCGCCATTTATTGACCATCTCTAGACATGTCCAGATGTGTTGTTATTGCCCCTCTTTGTCTGATACATTTAATTGTCTATTCCTGCGGAGATCTTTGTATTTCTCTATTCGCTACTAACATATGCTTCAAGCACTATCAGTATACAGCTTTTCTCTTTGATATTGAGGTTGGATAAAGGTTTCAGTTATAGATGTATGTTATATCTCAGAGTAAACTTTGTAAAGCAGTTCCTATGGTATGTTGGACTCTCCATTGTACACGTTGATAAGGATTAGCCCTTTACTATTTGTGTTTTCCTAGTAAGCCTTACATATATATATGATACTGTTATTGTAATGGTGGATGTCCAGATTTGTGATGTGCATAGGGACAAGGCTCTCTTTTTAGCTGGTTATGGACACACCTTGTTACATGCTTGTCTCTCTGTCTATAACTAAAAGCTGCAAGTATCCACTAGCAATGTTCAAGTTCATAGTTAGCTCTCTATAGATAGCCCATATTTTCTAAATATTGTGAAGTTATCTCTTTTCCTTTGGGCCTTCAGTTTGCTGGATAAACTGAGGATGCTCTTAACCCCCACAATCTTTACTCCAGCTAGATAGCTTATTTCTTTTTTACACACAGAGAGCAGTCCTATTCCCTATTAGTAAGCAGGGTATACTGTTTGAGGATGATAGGGTCCATTTATAGATGCTGTTGGGCCGTGTCTACTGGGAAAGCACGGTCCAGCATATAAGTTTTTCAAAAGCCCTGAGATCCTACTCCATTCCATTTCACATCGCCCTGTAGTTTATATTCTTAAGACAAATTATCTGGCTCCGCCCCCCCTTCCCTTCCCCTCTCCCCTATCCCCCCATTATGAGCGGCTCTTGCCCGCTGCATCCCTCATCCCCCTATATACGCAGGCCTATAGGAGGCCTGATAAATGCCAGCTCCCTTCCTCTCACTATTTTCAGCGTATAGAATACCCCTTATTTGAGAGTAGGGACTACTAGTTACCTGTATTATAAAACTGAGACTTCATTTCTATTTGCCCCAGTCACACATGTTTTGATCTCACTGTGCGCTTTCTGTATTTAAGGTCATAAAGTCGGTGCTATAATTTACGTCAAATGTTATCTCTCTGTTCTCAACCTTGATATCTTTCATATCTTTGACTCCTATTATTATATAAATATTGAAACTCTATTGTCTAGATAATATTTTAACAAATCCTATATTAGCACATCAATGTCTTAATTCTTATGTACCTTTCATATGTGTTTTGTAACAGTTATTTTTCTTTTTGTATTTGTCTTGTGCTGGGACTCACTCCCTTTTCTGTTACTTTTATCCATTGTCTCAATAAAAAATTATTTAAAAAAAAAAAAAAAAATTAAAATTCAATTTTTTATTTATTTTTGCAAAATAAAATGTTATATAATACATCAACATAAACAGAAAAACACTTAATAGTTGTAAGGACCGGTACCATCGAAAACCTTAAAAATATATGCAAATATAGTAATAAGAATGTCCAAGTTGCGTAAAAAATATCCACGTCTATGTAAAAAAATGTGTCCAAAAGATGTATACAATACAAAGTGTTCTAATGAGTGCTAAAAATCATGTATAATATTCATATGGGCATATTTATCAATGTGCGAGTGGACATGATACGAGTTAGCGTATCATGTGTGCCGCACATCGATAAATGCAGTCAGCATACGCTGTCATCATTTATCATTGCACCAGCAGTTCACCAGAACTGCTGGTGCAATGCCACCCCCTGCAGATTCGCGGCCAATCGGCCTCTAGCAGGGGGTGTCAATCAACCCGATCGTATTCGATCAGGTTGATTTCTGTCCGTGGCCTCAGAACAGGCAGACAAGTTTCATAACTTCTGTTTCCAGCGAGCCTTCAAGGGGCATCAAGCTCCATACAGAGCTTGATAAATATGCCCCATAGTCTTCCTCCATAGAAAAACTCTTTGAAGAACACAATACCGAAAAAAATCATAAATGTATACATAGTGCAAAAACCTGTAAAAGCTTAAATGAAAAGCCCACAGTATTATAAACGCTTACCAGATGCAATCTTGAATTAAATTTGAACTAATGACACCTAATCAACGCGTTTCAGTTCTCATTTTTTAATTCTCTTCATAATGTGACTAAAACAAATTAAAATATTTTCTAAAAGGAACAATTTATGTTCCCAGCTTCTCTATTATTCCATCAACCTGAAATCAAATGGAAATTTGATGTCAGGTTGACAGAATAATAGTGATAATGTTATATTACTACATTATAAAATAGTTTGATGCCTAGCCACTAAAAGTAGAATTACGTTTTCATAAGGGTAAGAACAGATTTCAAAGTGACACATTATTGACTCTAAAATCTTTTCTATGAAACTAGAGAAGTTGTGAGATTTTGTTGTGGTAGTTTATGAGTCATATTGCAATCATGCTTGGCTTTCTTCCAAGCAAAAGAAACAAATGCAAGACCTGTGGCCTCTAGGGAAAAGGTAGGGCACTTTATAAATAATCTACTGTTTACCAAGAAAAAGGGCAACAAAATAGAACTCTATTAACACAATCTACTATTTAGAGGTATAGAAGCACTTTTAAAAGCAAACAATTTTGAGCTGTTAATATTTTATGTTCTTTGTAGTCATTTCTACTATTATGTAACCCTGTAAAACACACAGCCAGCTAAATGAAATCACAAATAATATATCAATATATAGTAGCAGTACAAGGTGTTTGTGTGTCTTTAAATGGACATGTAAAACAAAATAAAACTTTTATTATTTGAAAAGTGTGTAAAAATAAAATATGCTTCAAGTTACATTTATTACCTAATGTATTTTTCTTGTACCCTTTGTTAAAATGTATCTTCTTACATAAGAACATACCTAGGTAGGCTCAGGAGTGAGCACTTACCCTGAGCAGTTTATGGATGCATTGTTTGTAACAATGTTACACATATATTACTTAGGACATGGGCATCCTTCTAAGTACGCTCACATGGAATGACCTAACTTTGTACACCGGATACCACAAGTAAAGGTAAATTTGAAAATAGAAGTCAGCTGGATTTTTGTTTTAATTGTATTGTCACGGTCAGGGGTTATCAATCCCACTTCTGCCACCAGTCTGTTATGGCAAAGGTTACTAATCCATTGTGGCCACTAGGCTGTTATGGGCAGGGGTTACCAATCCCACCATTACCACCAGTCTATTATGGGCAGGGGTTACCAATCTCACTGCTGCCACCAGTCGGTTATGGGCAAGGGTTATAATCCCACTGCTTCAACCAGTCTGTTATGAACAGGAGTTACCAATCCCACCCCTGCCACATCTGTTATGGGCAGGGGTTACCAATCCCACTGCTGCCATCAGTCTGTTATTGGCACGGGTTATTAATTTCACCACTGTCACCAGTCTGTTAGGGGCAGGGGTTACCAATCCCACTGCTGCCACCAGTCTGTTATGGTAGGGGTTACTAATCTAACATTTGCCCATCAGTCTGTCAAAGATGGGGTTAATTAATCCCACTCATGGGTACAAGTTTGCCACAGAAAAGGCTAACTAAACCCACCTTCGACAACTAATTTTCCACAGGAAGGGCTAAATATCTGCTTCTGCCACCAGCTTGCAGAGACAAGACTACTTGCCAGACTGTTACAATAGGGTGAGTGTAGGTATGAAAGGGTAAACAGCACAAGGTCTCCAGCTATTTTACCCCCAATTCCTTACCAGGGCATGAGTCAACCCACATTAACCCCAAAAACATAAAAATTTGCTGCCACCACCCAAAAACGTATTCAGGGCTTTTTGGGCTATCCCTGAATTATATTTGCATTAATACCCAAGACAAAACAAATATATAAAAAATACTTTTGCAACGTTATTCCTGAGCTTTAGGAAGCTGTGGACTCAGTTACTAGAATTCAAATGTATATTGTAATCTTAAAAAAGGTTCACATTGCATAAAAAAAGAAAAAAAGAAAAACATAATAAATAATAGATACTAGGCACATACAATTTCAAAACATTAACAAAATATATTAAAAGGAAACTTCTGTTTCTGTAAGTACATAAACTCTAGGACTAACACAAGTTTGTTTCTTTTATTTTAACAATAAATTTTATTTGTTTTTCATAAGATATTAATTACTACACTTGTATAATTTTGGTATTGGGTCCACAAGTAAAAGTAGTGAAAGAGGCTACTCCTGTATTAGTAGATGCAGTAAGAGAAGAAAAGGACATCAGTGTTAGTCTGAATACTAACATCCACAAATCTAAAGATGCAGGTAAAGCAGCAGTTTGATTATATAATCTCAGTTCAGTAAAATGGTAAACAGGGTAACTGGAGCAATATATACTGTAAAAAAGGAGTGTAATAAATGTACGCAGATATAATTTACAAACACTTGACAATTGGTGCATGCCAAAGAGATCAAAGAGCATAATAAGGTATTCAAAGTTCCAGAACCTTGTATTAATCCTGTGTTTCACTCAAAAACCTGGAGGATTTTTATTATGTTGTAGGCTCTCCAAAGATCCAACTTAATGAATACAGTGGGTCCTTGAAGTTGATTAAACAATTCTAAGATTGGTGGTATATGACAACTGATCTTATTAATTATTTTATTAGAAGCACAAGAGCTTGTAGGATGAAAAGCTTTCAGCTTTTGGAAAGAAAGAAAATCCCTGGTCAGTCTGAGATAAAAAATTTTTTTTTCATGGAATTAGTCTCTCATTGAGATAGAGGGTATGTACTTCCCTTTGAGATAGGTTGACCATTGAATTGGGTGATGTAGTTGGATTACCTCTGCCTTTTCATAGATACTCATCTAGAAATTCTGAAGATACAACACAAGAGGTTGGTTTCTTGTAGACCATATTAACACAGGATCACGCTGAAAGAGAATAACTGATTGCATGGGTATAATAATTATATCAAAACTTAAAACTATCAGAGTTGAATTCAGTGGCTGACCATTGATTGCAAAGACTCAGAAACGATGGGGCATTGATGCAGCAATAATAATAATAAATAATCCGTAGGTTAGATTTCTTGGTGGATTGTTGGGACTTAGAAGTGGATGCTTAAGGAGAATTTAAGAACTGCTACTCCAGATAGGACAGTGAAACACATGGCAACATCCTTTGTCACTCTCCAGCTCTCATCCTATAAGGCAAGATTGATGTTTGTTACAAAGACAAACCAGTTCTTCAAGAGAACCTCCCTGAAAGTAAGTTTGTCTAATCGGAAAGACCTGACTTGAATGCCACATAATTCCAGCTGTTTACATAGTCAATGACATGACATTCAAGAAGAGTAGCTTCTACTATAGCAGATATTCCTGAAATGTCAAATGGTGCATTTAAAGGGAAAGTAAACATCTTGTATAATTACTAGACATTTCTGTTGTGTTGCTATAGAATAACATATTAGCCAAGTCTAAATATTTTTAAAGTCCCTTTTACTGCAATAGCCAAACCCTGCCCACTATTTGCCTTATTTGGAGGAGCCAATCTGGCTGGGTCTTGAGTCAGCAGACAAGTCTAGCCATGGTCATAATTTTAGTGCATTGTTTTGTAGTTGTTATCAGTTGAAGCCAATGAAGAACAGATATGTTGCAGTTTATCTGCAGACAACAAGGCTAATCAAGGTCATAATGTTAGTATAAAATGCATTGCTGTGCAGTTGTTATCAGCTAAAGCCAATTAGAAAAATATATGTGGCAGAGTTACCCTTGAAAAGTCAGCAGGTGCATTTCAAATTCTGAGATTTAGAAAATCCAAATTACAGGAAAGAGGGACAAAATAAATAATTAAAGAATATTTCAATCAACTAAACATTTTAGATATAAAAAATATTAAGGTGTTTACTGTGCCTTTAAGGGTTTCCTAAAGGTTTCAACAAATACCCATAAATACCCAAATTAGGGCCAGATTACAAGTGAAGTGCTAACAGTTACATGTGAAACGAAAAGCAGTTTATGGTGGCTATTTGCACGCTCGTTTTACAAGTTGAAAGTAAACACGATCGCTTGAACGCAATTAAAATTGACGTGCATCGGGACAGCGTGACCTCAGAGCTCTGGTTAACTGTTTTGCAAATTAAAAAAAGTGTCACAAAACACATCAAAAATACATTACAAAGTACAGTTACACCATCTAATAAAAACTATTAAAAATTATAGAGCATAAAAAGTTATAAGGGCTCGAAGATATGAGGTCTCATGTAGTTAACATAAAGATACATACATATAAATGTCTAAATATGTATATGTGTGTATATATATAGAAAAATATATGTGGCAGAGTTACCCTTGAAAAGTCAGCAGGTGCATTTCAAATTCTGAGATTTAGAAAATCCAAATTACAGGAAAGAGGGACAAAATAAATAATTAAAGAATATTTCAATCAACTAAACATTTTAGATATAAAAAATATTAAGGTGTTTACTGTGCCTTTAAGGGTTTCCTAAAGGTTTCAACAAATACCCATAAATACCCAAATTAGGGCCAGATTACAAGTGAAGTGCTAACAGTTACATGTGAAACGAAAAGCAGTTTATGGTGGCTATTTGCACGCTCGTTTTACAAGTTGAAAGTAAACACGATCGCTTGAACGCAATTAAAATTGACGTGCATCGGGACAGCGTGACCTCAGAGCTCTGGTTAACTGTTTTGCAAATTAAAAAAAGTGTCACAAAACACATCAAAAATACATTACAAAGTACAGTTACACCATCTAATAAAAACTATTAAAAATTATAGAGCATAAAAAGTTATAAGGGCTCGAAGATATGAGGTCTCATGTAGTTAACATAAAGATACATACATATAAATGTCTAAATATGTATATGTGTGTATATATATATATATATATATATATATACATATATATATATTTATATTTATATATATGTATTCTGTGTATATTCACTTACCGGACACTTTATTAGGAACACCTTGCTAGTACTGGGTTGGATCCCCTTTTGCCTTCAGAACTGCCTTAATTCTTCTTGGCATAGATTCAACAAGGTGTTGGAAACATTCCTCAGACATTTTGGTCCATATTGACATAGCATCACGTAGTTGCTGCAGATTTGTTGACTGCACATTCATAATGCGAATCTCCCATTCCACCACATCCCAAAGGTGCTCTATTGGATTAAGATCTGGTGACTGTGGAGGTCATTGGAGTACAGTAAACTTATTGTCATGTTCAAGAAACCAGTTTGAGATGATTTGAGCTTTGTGACATGGTGCATTATCTTGCTGGAAGTAGTCATCAGAAGATGGGTACAATGTAGTCATAAAGGGATGGACATGGTCAGCAACCATACTCAGGTAGGCCGTCGAGTTTAGACTATGCTCAATTAGTACTAAGGGGCCAAAAGTGTGCCAAGAAAATATCCCCCACACCATTACACCACCACCACCAGCCTGAACTATTGATACAAGGCAGGATGGATCCATACTTTCATGTTGTTTACGCCACATTCTGACCCAACCATCTGAATATCACAGCTCAAATCGAGACTCATCAGACCAGGCAAAGTTTTTCTTATCTTCTAATGTCCAATTTTGGTGAGCCTGTGCGAATTGTAGCCTCAGTTTCCTGTTCTTAGCTGACAGGAGTGGCACTCGGTGTGGTCTTCTGCTGCTGTAGCCCATCTGCTTCAAGGTTTGACGTGTTGTATGTTTAGATATGGTATTCTACATACCTACAGCTAGATTACGAGTTTTGCGGTATAAGTGAAAAAGCAGCGTAACGCAACGTAATTACCGCAGCTTTCAAAAAGTCCTTTTTCAATGGGACTTCCACAGCACCGGTATTACGAGTATGCCTGGGAGGCCAAAAAGTGAGCGGTACAGCCAATACCGTCAAGATCCATACCGTAAACTGAAAGTCAGTAGTTATGGGTTTTACGCTACAAAGCTGTACCATAAAACTCATAGCTAAAGTGTGAAAAAAAACACTAACACCCATAAACGACCTATTAACCCCTAAACCGAGGCCCTCCCGCATCGCAAACACTAAAATAAAATTATTAACCCCTAATCTGCCGCTCCGGACATCGCCGCCACTATAATAAACATATTAACCCCTAAACCGCCGCACTCCCGCATTGCAAACACTAGTTAAATATTATAAACCCCTAATCTGCTGTCCCTAACATCGCTGCAACCTACATTACAGTTATTAACCCCTAATCTTCCGCCCCCAACGTCGCCGCCACTATACTAAAGTTATTAACCCCTAAACCTAACCCTAAGTCTAACTCTTACACCCACTAACTTTAATATAATTAAAATAAATCTAATTAAAAATTCCTATAATTAACTAAATAATTCCTATTTAAAACTAAATACCTGCAAAATAAACCCTAATAGTTACATTGTAGCTATCTTAGGTTTTATTTTTATTTCACAGGCAAGTTTGTATTTATTTTAACTAGGTAGAATAGTTAGTAAATAGTTATTAACTATTTACTAGTTACCTAGCTAAAATAAATAAAATTAACTAACTACCTAGTTAAAATAAATACAAATTTACCTGTAAAAAAACAAACCTAACCTGTCTTACACTAACACCTAACCTTACACTACAATTAAATTAATTAAATAAATACAATTAACTAAATTACAAAAAAAAGCAAACACTAAATTACACAAAATAAAAAATAAATTATCAGATATTTAAACTAATTACACCTAATCTAATAGCCCTATCAAAATAAAAAAAGCCCCCCCAAATAAAACCCCCTTGCCTAAACTAAACTGCCAATAGCCCTTAAAAGGGCCTTTTACGGGGCATTGCCCCAAAGAAATCAGCTCTTTTACCTGTAAAAAAAATACAAACAACCCCCTAACAGTAAAACTCACCACCCACACAACCAACCCCCCAAATAAAATCCTAATCTAAAAAACCTAAATTCCCCATTGCCCTGAAAATTGCATTTGTATGGGCATTGCCCTTAAAAGGGCATTTAGCTCTTTTTCAAGTGCCCAAACCCTTAATCTAAAAATAAAACCCACCCAATAAACCCTTAAAAAACCTATCACCAACCCACGAAGATCCACTTACAGTTTTGAAGACCGGACATCCATCCTCAACGAAGCCTAGAGAAGTCTTCATCCAAGCGGCAAGAAGTCCTCAACGAAGCCAGGAGAAGTCTTCATACAAGCTGGCAGAAGTGGTCCTCCAGACGGGCAGAAGTCTTCATCCAGACGGCATCTTCTATCTTCATCTATCCGGCGCGGAGCGGCTCCATCTTCAAGACATCCAGCGCGGAGCATCCTCTTCTTACGACGACTCTTCCATAATGAAGGTTCCTTTAAGTGACGTCATCCAAGATGGTGTCCCTTGAATTCCGATTGGCTGATAGAATTCTATCAGCCAATCAGAATTAAAGGTGAAAAAATCCTATTAACTGATGCAATCAGCCAATAGGATTGAGCTTGGATGACATCACTTAAAGGCACCTTCATTCTGAAAGCTGTCGTAAGAAGAGGATGCTCCACACCGGATGTCTTGAAGATGGAGCTGCTCCGCACCGGATGGATGAAGATAGAAGATGCCGTCTGGATGAAGACTTCTGCCCGTCTGGAGGACCACTTCTGCCGGCTTGGATGAAGACTTCTCCCTGCTTCATTGAGGACTTCTTGCCACTTGGATGAAGACTTCTCCCGGCTTCGTTGAGGATGGATGTCCGGTCTTCAAAATTGTAAGTGGATCTTCGGGGGTTAGTGTTAGGTTTTTTTAAGAGTTTATTGGGTGGGTGGATGGGTTTTATTTTTAGATTAGGGGTTTGGGCACTTGAAAAAGAGCTAAATGCCCTTTTAAGGGCAATGCTCATACAAATGCCCTTTTCAGGGCAATGGGAAACTTACGCCTAGATTTAGAGTTCTGCGGCCAAAGGGGTGCGTTTGCTACGCTGGCTTTTTTTCTGGCCGCACCTTTTAAATACCGCTGGTATTTAGAGTTCACAGAATGGCTGCGTTAGGCTCCAAAAAAGGAGCGTAGAGCATATTTACCGCAACTTCAACTCTCGATAGTAGCGGTGCTTACGGACGCGGCCAGCTTCAAAAACGTGCTCGTGCACGATTCCCCCGTAGAAAACAATGGGGCTGTTTGAGCTGAAAAAAAACCTAACACCTGCAAAAAAGCCGCGTTCAGCTCCTAACGCAGCCCCATTGTTTGCTATGGGGAAACACTTCCTATGTCTGCACCTAACACTCTAACATGTACCCCGAGTCTAAACACCCCTAACCTTACACTTATTAACCCCTATTCTGCCGCCCCGCTATCGCTGACACCTGCATATTTTTTTAACCCCTAATCTGCCGCTCCGTAAACCGCCGCTACTTACATTATCCCTATGTACCCCTAATCTGCTGCCCCTAACACCGCCGACCCCTATATTATATTTATTAACCCCTAATCTGCCCCCCACAACGTCGCCTCCACCTGCCTACACTTATTAACCCCTAATCTGCCGAGCGGACCGCACCGCTATTATAATAAAGTTATTAACCCCTAATCCGCCTCACTCCCGCCTCAATAACCCTATAATAAATAGTATTAACCCCTAATCTGCCCTCCCTAACATCGCCGACACCAAACTTCAAACATTAACCCCTAATCTGCCGACTGGAGCTCACCGCTATTCTAATAAATGTATTAACCCCTAAAGCTAAGTCTAACACTAACACTAACACCCCCCTAAATTAAATATAATTTAAATCTAACGAAATCAATTAACTCTTATTAAACAAATTATTCCTATTTAAAGCTAAATACTTACCTGTAAAATAAATCCTAATATAGCTACAGTATAAATTATAATTATATTATAGCTATTTTAGGATTTATATTTATTTTACAGGTAACTTTGCATTTATTTTAACCAGGTACAATAGCTATTAAATAGTTAAGAACTATTTAATAGCTAAAATAGTTAAAATAATTACAAAATTACCTGTAAAATAAATCCTAACCTAAGTTACAATTAAACCTAACACTACACTATCAATAAATTAATTAAATAAAATGCCTACAATTACCTACAATTAAACCTAACACTACACTATCAATAAATTAATTAAATACAATATCTACAAATAAATACAATGAAATAAACTAACTAAAGTACAAAAAATAAAAAAGAACTAAGTTACAAAAAATAAAAAAATATTTACAAACATCAGAAAAATATTACAACAATTTTAAACTAATTACACCTACTCTAAGCCCCCTAATAAAATAACAAAGACCCCCAAAATAAAAAAATGCCCTACCCTATTCTAAATTACAAAAGTTCAAAGCTCTTTTACCTTACCAGCCCTGAACAGGGCCCTTTGCGGGGCATGCCCCAAAGAATTCAGCTCTTTTACCTGTAAAAAAAACACATACAATACCCCCCCCCAACATTATAACCCACCACCCACATACCCCTAATCTAACCCAAACCCCCCTTAAATAAACCTAACACTAAGCCCCTGAAGATCTTCCTACCTTATCTTCACCATACCAGGTTCACCGATCGATCCAGAAGAGCTCCTCCGATGTCTTGATCCAAGCCCAAGCGGGGGGCTGAAGATGTCCATGATCCGACTGAAGTCTTCATCCAAGCGGGAGCTGAAGAGGTCCATGATCGGGCTGAAGTCTTCATCCAAGCGGGAGCTGAAGAAGTCCATGATCGGGCTGAAGTCTTCTATCAACGGCATCTTCAATCTTCTTTTTTCCGGATCCATGTTCATCCCGCCGATGCGGAACATCCATCTTCACCAACGACTTCCCGACGAATGACGGTTCCTTTAAGGGACGTCATCCAAGATGGCGTCCCTCGAATTCCGATTGGCTGATAGGATTCTATCAGCCAATCGGAATTAAGGTAGGAAAATTCTGATTGGCTGATGGAATCAGCCAATCAGAATCAAGTTCAGTCCGATTGGCTGATTCAATCAGCCAATCAGATTGAACTCGCATTCTATTGGCTGTTCCGATCAGCCAATAGAATGCGAGCTCAATCTGATTGGCTGATCGGATCAGTCAATCGGATTGAACTTGATTCTGATTGGCTGATTCCATCAGCCAATCAGAATTTTCCTACCTTAATTCCGATTGGCTGATAGAATCCTATCAGCCAATCGGAATTCGAGGGACGCCATCTTGGATGACGTCCCTTAAAGGAACCGTCATTCGTCGGGAAGTCGTCGGTGAAGATGGATGTTCCGCATCGGCGGATGAACATGGATCCGGAAGAAAGAAGATTGAAGATGCCGTTGATAGAAGACTTCAGCCCGATCATGGACCTCTTCAGCTCCCGCTTGGATGAAGACTTCAGCCCGATCATGGACCTCTTCTGCTCCCGCTTGGATGAAGACTTCAGTCGGATCATGGGCATCTTCAGCCCCCCGCTTGGGCTTGGATCAAGACATCGGAGGAGCTCTTCTGGATCGATCGGTGAACCTGGTATGGTGAAGATAAGGTAGGAAGATCTTCAGGGGCTTAGTGTTAGGTTTATTTAAGGGGGGTTTGGGTTAGATTAGGGGTATGTGGGTGGTGGGTTGTAATGTTGGGGGGGGTATTGTATGTGTTTTTTTTACAGGCAAAAGAGCTGAATTCTTTGGGGCATGCCCCGCAAAGGGCCCTGTTCAGGGCTGGTAAGGTAAAAGAGCTTTGAACTTTTGTAATTTAGAATAGGGTAGGGCATTTTTTTATTTTGGGGGTCTTTGTTATTTTATTAGGGGGCTTAGAGTAGGTGTAATTAGTTTAAAATTGTAATATTTTTCTGATGTTTGTAAATATTTTTTTATTTTTTGTAACTTAGTTCTTTTTTATTTTTTGTACTTAGTTTATTTCATTGTATTTATTTGTAGATATTGTATTTAATTAATTTATTGATAGTGTAGTGTTAGGTTTAATTGTAGGTAATTGTAGGTATTTTATTTAATTAATTTATTGATAGTGTAGTGTTAGGTTTATTTGTAACTTAGGTTAGGATTTATTTTACAGGTAATTTTGTAATTATTTTAACTATTTTAGCTATTAAATAGTTCTTAACTATTTAATAGCTATTGTACCTGGTTAAAATAAATACAAAGTTACCTGTAAAATAAATATAAATCCTAAAATAGCTATAATATAATTATAATTTATATTGTAGCTATATTAGGATTTATTTTACAGGTAAGTATTTAGCTTTAAATAGGAATAATTTATTTAATAAGAGTTAATTTATTTCGTTAGATTTAAATTATATTTAACTTAGGGGGGTGTTAGTGTTAGGGTTAGACTTAGCTTTAGGGGTTAATACATTTATTAGAATAGCGGTGAGCTCCAGTCGGCAGATTAGGGGTTAATGTTTGAAGTTTGGTGTCGGCGATTTTAGGGAGGGCAGATTAGGGGTTAATACTATTTATTATAGGGTTATTGAGGCGGGAGTGAGGCGGATTAGGGGTTAATAACTTTATTATAGTAGCGGTGAGATCCGCTCTGCAGATTAGGGGTTAATAAGTGTAGGCAGGTGGAGGCGACGTTGAGGGGGGCAGATTAGGGGCTAATAAATATAATATAGGGGTCGGCGGTGTTAGGGGCAGCAGATTATGTAATGCAGGAGCAGTATGTAGGGAATTAGTGTCTAGTTCCACTCAGTCTCACAAGTAACGGGGTTAGAAATAAGATAACCCCTATTCAGTTCATTGACTGAGGGCCCAAAAGGGAAAAAGCAGATTGGTAGTGAAGCAATATTCACTGTATAATATAGTTATGGGAGCAGAATTAGTCACCTTCTTATAATGAAATAGTTGATTCACAGAAGTTAGTATGCAGATATGATACAGTTGGTAAGTTGTGCACAAACATATAGCTGGTGTAAAACGGTTGTTTTATCAAACAATTACCTTCTATTTGAGAGATTACGGTAAACACAGGTAAGTAGCTTGAACAACATTACAACAGTTCAGGTAGGAGATATGACAAGTTTTACCTTGGTCTTTATGCTTGGTACCTGCAGATGAATAGTGCAGTCTGATTTTCCTAATCACCACTGTGAAGAGGGAGAGGTGTACCTCTGCAGGGAAGCTTGTGAGAGTGCAGCTGACAGGCTGCAGCGCAGGAGGCACGAAGGACGCTTGTGAGATGGTGACACAGCAGGACTGTGGTAGCTTCAGTAGAGGCCGCTGGAGGTTTGCACCGGAAGTGGATGCGTAGTTAGAGGTGAGCTAAATCAGCTCTTTTAGTTCTGAGGGTGAAACTGTAATACTTTACAAACAAGGCAAAAGGTAAATAAGCAGCAGATAGGAGTAAAGATGCCAAACACAGGTTAGTAACGTAGTACCAATAAAAGCACAAAACAGCAAAAAGTAATCCTTAATACTTATTGTAATCCAGGCTTAAGTGGAGAGTAGGGAAGATCCAGAAATCCTACCTACAAACAATCCTAAGCAAGGTGTGGTAGGAAGGAGGAGCCTTATATAGGCAGGTAACTTAAAGGTACAGGCCATAACCATGACAGATTAGGGGTACATAAGGATAACGTAGGTGGCGGTCGGAAGATTAGGGGTTAATTATTGTAGGTAGCTGGCGGCGACGTTGTGGGGGGCAGGTTAGGGGTTAATAAATATAATATAGGGGTCGGCGGTGTTAGGGGCAGCAGATTAGGGGTACATAAGGATAACGTAGGTGGCGGTCGGCAGATTAGGGGTTAAAAAATTTTCATCGAGTGGCGGCGATGTGGGGGGACCTAGGTTTAGGGGTACATAGGTAGTTTATGGGTGTTAGTGTACTTTAGAGCACAGTAGTTAAGAGTTTTATAAACCGGCGTTAGCCCAGAAAGCTTTTAACTACTGACTTTTTTCTGCGGCTGGAGTTTTGTTGTTAGATTTCTAACTCACTTCAGCCACGACTCTAAATACCGGAGTTAGAAAGATCCCATTGAAAAGATAGGATACGCAATTGACGTAAGGGGATCTGCGGTATGGAAAAGTCGCGGCTGAAAAGTGAGCGTTAGACCCTTTAATGACTGACTCCAAATACCAGAGGGCGGTAAAAACCAGCGTTAGGAGCCTCTAACGCTGGTTTTGACGGCTACCGCCCAACTCTAAATCTAGGCCTTAGGTTTTTTAGATTAGGATTTTTTTTTTTTTTTCGTTTTCAAAGAAACTTTATTGAAAGTAAACATGATACATTGCATAAGCATAAAGGTCAGCAAGGATACAACAACAATATACAGAACTGAAATCTTACAGTAAGTTGTTTGTTACATTTCTGAAACTAATTGTTCATAAAATCTATGTGTAACCAAAATTCTTTGTAACATTTCCATACGTCTCACATCTGAGATATGTTATTATTATGCTTTACTGAAAGCAAACATCAAGAATCTCTGCTGCCTTGAGATTATGACGGGCAATGGAAATAATGAGCCCGACGTGAGAGGAAAAAGAGGAAATAGTGTAAGAATAAAGGAAATACGAAAATGGAAGAGAGAAAAAGGGGTGTGAAGAGGAGAGAGGGGAAAGGAAGGGGTTCACATCATTGGGATAGGGGGGGTGGGGGAAGAGAAGGAGAGAAAGGGAAAAGGGGAAAAAAAAAAAAAAAAAAAAAAAAAAAAAAAAGGGTGGGGGGGAAGGGAGGAGGAGGTCAAGCGTGTGTTTACATTGAAAAGGGGCGAGGTATCAGGAGCTCATCTAACCAGGGGTCTCCAAATCTCTTTCATGTATTCATGAATTTCGATTCGATCGTCTCTCATATATCGAAATCTTTCTAGTGCCAAGTGTCTGTCCACCTTGGCTTCCCAGTCTGCTGCAAGAGGGATTTTATCTGATTTCCAGTGTTGGGGGATGAGGGCTTTTGCGCTATTTAACATTATATATAGTAGATATTTTTTAGGTTTCTCTGTCATTTTGGGCAGCCCATGGAATATTAAAAAGTCCGGATTTCTGCGTAATGTAATATTTAATTTGGAGTCAATGATGTCAATTACAGAGCTCCAGAATGGAGATATCATATCACAGGACCACCAGATGTGGAGAAAAGTCCCGACCTCTCCACAGCCCCTCCAGCACCTACCATCTGATTTCTTATACATTTTTTTAATCTTGTCTGGTGTAAGATACCACCGGGACAGATATTTGTAGTTGGATTCTAAGGTTCTAGCTGATATTGAGGCTTTAGAGTGGTTGTGGTATATTTTGTGCCAGTCTGTGTCTGTGAGAGGGCAGTCTAGCTCACTATTCCACTGTCTAACAAAGGTAGGTATATGGCAGTCCTTATGTGATGACAGTAGCTTGTACATGATTGAGATTAAGTGTGAGGGAGTGCGAGTCAACAGGCAGAATGATTCTGTCTGGCTCACTGGTCTGGAGATGCTGCCCATCCTTTTATGTGTGAGCACAAAATGCTGAAGCTGCCTGTGGAAAAACCATGGTATGTTCAGGCCCATCTCCTCCAATTCATCTAGACTCCTGAGTTTGTTATTTAGTAGTAACCTATGGAACATGGTCTGGTCCAGTCGTGTCTTGTCAAGAGTCGGCAGGGCGATACCTGGGAAAGGGATGTCTGGATTATGTGTAAAGGGCGTAAGAGGAGAAGGATTTGAGGAGATATGCGGATGTTCTATTAGTGTTCTATCCCATTGCGAGAAGAATTCCCTCAGCAGCGGGTACTGGCTAATGATTTTAGGTCTGTTCTTGTTTGAAATCCATCCCAATGTGCCTGCATTTTGAGTGTTCAATATAGCCCGTCCCACCTGGACCCAAGTTTTATCCCTAGAGTTGACACACCATTCAACTTGATGTTGGAGATTAATAGCCTTTTTATAAAGTAGCAGGTTCGGGATGCCCAGCCCGCCCCTCTCTTTAGGTAAGTATAGTGTGTTTCTGGGAACCCTAGGTCTGATGCCCCCCCATATATATTCCTCAAGTTGACTTTGAAGTTTTGATAGGTATTGGTTGGGAAACGGGGTAGGGAGAGTCTGAAGGTAGTATAGAATCCTCGGGAGGATATTCATTTTTACCACCCCTATCCTACCCAACCATGAAATCTGTTTGTTTCTCCAGGATGAGAGGTCGCCCACAATTGATTGGGATAAATGAGTGTAATTAGCCTCGAAGAGGCTTTCTGTTTTGGGGGTGAGGTTGATCCCCAGATATTTGAGTGTCCGCGTTTTTACCCGCAATTTGCAAATATCTGCTAAGCGGCATATGTCCGTTTGGGGTAAGTTGATGTTTAAAATTTCTGATTTGGCTTGGTTCAAATGAAAATTGGAGACTTTTCCATATTCCTCAAATTCTCGAAGAATTTCCGGGATTGAGGTTATCGGGTCAGTGACCGATAGAAGGATATCGTCCGCATATAGCGAAACCTTATGTTCCTGGTCTCCTATCCTAATGCCAGGGATTTTCTGGTTGTCTCGAATCTTCTGTGCTAATATCTCTATGGAGAGGGCGAACAATAAGGGAGATAAGGGGCAGCCCTGGCGTGTGCCGTTTGAGATTTTAAAAGGGTCAGATAGAATATTGTTGACTTTTACTTGTGCGGTTGGGCCCGAATATAGAGAGAAGACTTTTTTGATGAAGGTTTGGCCGAAATTCATTTTTAGTAGGACCGCCCTGAGAAAGTTCCAATTGAGCCTGTCAAAGGCTTTCTCAGCGTCCGTTGATATAAGTACTGATGGGATGTTATTAACTTGCGCATAGTTCACCAGCAGAGCAGCCTTTAAAGTGTTGTCTCTGGCCTCTCTGCCAGGGACAAAGCCCACCTGATCTGGAGAGATTAGTTGTGGCAAGAATTTGTTTAACCTTGAAGATAAAATTTTTGCATAAATTTTCAGGTCAACATTAAGGAGGGATATTGGCCTGAAATTTTCAGGCCGGTCTGTCGACTTCCCTGGCTTTGGAATGGTTGTAACATGCGCGAGGAGCATAGTTGATGGGAAATCATGGGAATTTCCGATGTTATTAAATAGGGAGGCTAGGCGGGGGGATAGAATGTCTTTAAAATTTTTATAGTATTTTACGCTGAAACCGTCTGGGCCTGGGCTTTTACCTGCCGGTAAGTTATCTATAGTCTTGGCCACCTCTTCTGTAGAAATGTCTGCTTCCAGACTCGTTCTTTCCTCATCAGAGAGGGTCGTGAGAGATAAGGGTTCTAGATAGGAGTCAATAGGGGATCCCTGAGGTATCCCCTCAGAGACCACTGGGGAGACCATCTCATCCCGGAGATTGTACAAATTCTGGTAATAGGATCTAAGTACTTCTGCTATAGAAGGGCTGTCTGAGCAAGTTTGGCTATTACGGTTTAATATGGAGTGAATGTGGGACTTAGACTGTCTCCTTTTTAAAGCTCTCGCCAAGAGTTTACCGGGCTTATCTCCAAATTCATAGTACTTTTGTTGCAGCTTTAGTGCGGTGATTTGGTGTTCCCTAGAGTGTATGTCTTGTATTTCTCTCCTGGCTTGAAGAAGATTTTGTTTGATCAGTGCGTCTGTCGGTGTTGTCTTATGTCTGGATTCTAGGTCATGTATCTGCTTAAGGAGGGTCGTGTATCTGAGTCTGAGCTGCTTAGATTGAGAAGCTTTCTGTTGTATTAGTTCGCCTCTAATTACACACTTATGGGCCTCCCACACAACATGGCCCGGTACCTCCCCATTCTCATTATTCTGAAAATATTCCTGTATTTTAGTAGTGATTAGGGTTTTAATTACTTGGTTATTCAGCAAAAAGTCATCAAACCTCCAGATGAAAGGTCTGTCTGGTGCTGAGGGCCACTTTATCTGACATACTACCGGGGCATGGTCAGACCAGGTCATGGGAAGTATCTTTGTGTTTAAGACTCCCGCTAAGGTCAGTTGGTCAGTGAAAAAATAATCGATCCTAGAGTATACTTCGTGAGGGTGGGAATAAAAAGTGTAATCTCGTCTGGTGGGATAAAGTATTCGCCACGTGTCATGAATCGCTAGTTCTTCTAGTCTGGCGTTGCACTGTCTGAGGGTCTTGTTGGAAACTGAGGTTGTCATTTTGGAGGTGTCTAAGATGGGATCAAGTGGGACATTGAAGTCACCACCAAGTATCAGCGCTCCTTTACGGAGTTCAAAAATTTTGTTAGTTAGGGAATTCAAAAATGTATTCTGGTGTTGGTTCGGGAAATAGGCATTGACAAGAGTGACAAGTCTATTATGAAGTGTACCTATGATTATCAGATATCGACCCTCCGGGTCCTTCTCTATATGAGAAAGCGAAAAAGGGGAGGATTTTTTTATCAATATACCCACCCCGTTTTTTTTAGAGGTACCAGATGCAAAAAAGGAAGTGGGGAATTTAGGGTTAAACCAAGCCGGTTCCTTCCCCCTACAAAAGTGCGTCTCCTGCAAAAATACGACATCGCAGTGTGCGCGAGTAACATCCCGAATGAGATGGGAACGTTTTTCTGGGATATTAAGACCTTTAGTGTTTAATGTCATAAAGGACAAAGTTTGTGTCCCGTGATCAGTCATAGTTGGGGTTGGAGGGGTAGAAGAAGAGGAAAAAAAAAAAAAAAAAAAAAAAAAAAAAAAAAAAAAAAAAAAAAAAAGGGGGGAAGGGGTACTAGAGGGAAGTACAAGTTCAGGAAGGGGTTAAAGGGTAGTTAGGGATTAGAGAGAAAGAAGTCTGAAGAAAAAGATTTCTTGGAAATATATATCTAAAAATAAAAAAGAGAATAAAAAGAGAAGGTGAAGAGAGCGATAGTCGGGCAACCCACTGTTGACAGTGAACGACCGAGGACCGCAAGCAAGGTGGAAAGGGTAAAAAGAGTAAGAAGAGTATGGGATCTGTATCCCTGCGTCCGATGCAAATAAAAGAGAGAAAAGAGATGAAAGGTAAAAGGAAGGAGTATAGCATGTCCCAGTAAGTAGATTTTGTATAACATCGAGGGTAATAAGGGGTGAAAGGGTGCATATACGAGGAAGTAATATACTCTACATAACTGAGATCTCACATCTGACTCTGCAATTAAGGATAAGAGTCAACATGAGAACAACAATAACATTATGAACAGTAGGACATCCATTACAATTGAGAACCTGTGAAACAAGACTGCGGTGTAGTCCAAATGGACACATTGGGGTCAAAGAATACATTAACCTAAGGTAAATTATAAATCGGGTAGTAATATTTATTCTAAAACATTTACCCTAAATATCCCGTTTGAGTTTTCTCATGAAATTGCCCAGCCACACCTGGAACTAAGCTAGCCGTGGGGTAGGAGGGCCCATTCTGTCTATTAGGTTCTAATCCCCTGTGGTAGCTTGCCAGTGACATTTAGAGGCCCAGCGTATCTATAATGTCTAACTTTATATAGCTCTGTACTCGGAGGTACAGTAGGAAGCTAACTCGATTGCTAGGTGTCGGGGCACATGTAACCGCTCAAACCTTTGGGGTGCAATCTATACTGTAAAACATATTAAATAAAGGTGAAACATTGTAAACATAACATATCTAACAATTTAAGTAGTTTTGAGTTAGAGACATGCACCTTTGGGTATAGGTATACGCATGGCAACCACTCAATCCTCTTCTTATGACCAACAATAAAAATTTAAGTTAGTAACATTGAATCTAAATAAACAGATGCTTGATCACTTATCTGGATCTTAAACAAAGTCCTCTGCATGTCATGGTCTCCCAAAAAATCAGGGAGATGCAATCTACAAGTTCTGGTTTCTGAGAGAGGTTGCCTCTTCTTCTTGATGGGGTATTTCAATATCTAATATGTTGCAGAAGTCCTGTAGGTCTGCCTGAGTTCTGAATATCGCTTGTTTCCCTTTATGGGTAGCAATAAGGCAGACCGGGAAACCCCATTTATATTGAATTTTGTGTGATTGGAGTGCGCTGGTTAAAAAACGAAGGTCTCTTCTTTTCTGTAATGTCATCTGACTCAGATCAGAGAATATTTGAATAGGGATGCCAGCATGTGTGAGCTCCTTGATAGTCCGTGCTTTCTGGGAGATTGCATCTTTGTCCCTGTAGCTCAGAAACTTCACAATTATATCCCTTGGGGGGGCTTTAGGTGATGGTCTGGGCCGTAGAGCTCGGTGAGCCCTCTCTAACTGGACAGCTGGTGAGCTTGGTGTCCCTTTTATAGTCCGGAATAAGTCTTGTAAGTAACCCTCTAGTGCTGAGTTGTTTACTGATTCCGGCACCCCTCTTATCCGGAGATTATTACGTCTGCCTCTGTTGTCCAGGTCTTCAACCCTGGACAGCAGAAATTGAATGTCTCCCTCCTGTTCTAGAGCCCTTTGGGTATTAGCTGTTACCTGAGCCTGTATAGTGTCTTGCTTCTTCTCCAGGGTATGAACCTGCTGGTTAATTTGGTGAAAGTCTTTTTTTAGGTCCCCGAAGAGAGACCTCATTTCGGATAGTACCATGTTGATGTCAGCTTTGGTAGAGTGGACTCTAAGATCCTCTTCAGATGGTTGGTCTTGTGGGTGTGTACTCAGGGCTGTGTGCTCGATTAATGCTAGAGAGGGTGCAGCACCTGTGTTTTCACTACTTATTGGGTCCTGTGTCGCAGTCGCCATTTTAAGGTAGTTAGTGAGGTTTGTGCTTTTAGGGCCTTTCTCCCCTTTGGTATTTTTTCTGTGAGACATTGCCCTTAGGGAGTCCTATTAAGTGCTTCCAGCTGGGTGAGATGCGGTGAAAAGGCAATGAAAGCTCTTGAGGGGGCCAGGTGGAGGGGTGAGGATAACAGGGGGCTGTATGTCAGCAGGAGAGCGAATCAAGAACAAGTCAAATGTTATATTCCAGAAATGGTCTTGGCTCTCTATGTGCAGAGTTATGTGATAGAGGTGGGGGCTTTTCCTTTTGTTCAGTTGTTTCCCCTTATTTGAAAAAGAAAGGGGGTTGTGTATAATGTCACTGGGAAACTGAGCACTCTGTGAGGGGGAATCGCCTTACACTGTCAAGTTTGTGGTATATGCCAGCAGCAGCCTGGTTTCCAAAACAGTGCAAAAAGGTTATTGCTCAAAATGTAGTGTGATAGTGCTTATAACGATTTAACTTGAATCCCAGAGCACGTTCACAATTGCCATCTACTGTGTCTCCCCAATATCATGCTCTGCCCCTGTGTATTAAATTGTGCTGAAATGTTTTACAGCCCACTGCTAATTTCCAAATATGACCGCTTATGTTTGGGGCACTAAACAGGCAGTCCCCGCTGTGTTACTGACCATCAGAGATTGCTCGGTCCCATAGAGGTGGCGGGTGCCGCAGCTCCACGTGGTCAGGGCTCTTATGTGATATTGGTTCCCAGGAGAGGACCCCCGGCACTCTGTCAGGTTAGATTATTTCTCCTCAGCACTCCGCTACCGTCGTACCGACCTACCCCTTAACAGAAGCAAGCCGGAGGGGACAGGTGGCCTCCCCAGGGACGGCAGCCGGGAGCGCGAGGTCAGGTGAGGTCCGCTCGGGAGTTGGATATAGTCCGGCTTACCCCTGATAGATCCGTTCTCTTGCTGTGTAGTGTGGTCGCAGTGCAGATTAGAGGCGCTCCAGAGAGCTGTGTGTGTTAATCGGTTCCCACCAGGAGAGCGCGCGGCTCACATCAGTGCGGTCGGGTAGGCCTCAGTTGTTGCCAGGGCTGCGTTGCCGCTAATAGTGTACCCTTTATAAGTCTGAAATCGTAGTAGGGACATTCAGACCCACAATCCTGTTGTTTGATTAATGTTAGGACTGCTTTCTCCTTATTAATTATAGATACATCGGACGCAGGGCATGGGAGCCAGGAATTAGTCAGCCATGTCCCTGCGTGGCCAGGCTCCGCCCCCTTTAGATTAGGATTTTATTTGGGGGGTTGGTTGTGTGGGTGGTGGGTTTTACTGTTGAGGGGTTGTTTGTATTTTATTTTACAGGTAAAAGAGCTGATTTCTTTGGGGCAATGCCCCGCAAAAGGCCCTTTTAAGGGTTATTGGTAGTTTAGTTTAGGCTAGGGTTTGTTATATTTTGGGGGGGGGGGGGCTTTTTTATATTGATAGGGCTATTAGATTAGGTGTAAGTAGTTTAAATATCTGATCATTTCTTTTTTTATTTTGTGTAATTTAATGTTTGTTTTTTTGTAATTTAGTTAATTGTATTTAATTTAGGTAATTGATTTAACCCCTTAATGACCGGACCATTTTTCAATTTTCTTACCCTTAATGACAATGGCTATTTTTACATTTCTGCAGTGTTTGTGTTTAGCTGTAATTTTCCTCTTACTCATTTACTGTACCCATACATATTATATACCGTTTTTCTCGCCATTAAATGGACTTTCTAAGGATACCATTATTTTCATCATATCTTATAATTTCCTATAAAAAAAAATATAAAATATGAGGAAAAAATTGAAAAAAACACACTTTTTCTAACTTTGACCCCCAAAATCTGTTACACATCTACAATCACCAAAAAACACCTATGCTAAATAGTTTCTAAATTTTGTCCTGAGTTTAGAAATACCCAATGTTTACATGTTCTTTACTTTTTTTGCAAGTTATAGGGCCATAAATACAAGTAGCACTTTGCTATTTCCAAACAACTTTTTTTCAAAATGAGCTCTAGTTACATTGGAACCCTGATATCTGTCAGGAATACCTGAATATCCCTTGACATGTATATATTTTTTTTTAGAAGACAACCCAAAGTATTGATCTAGGCCCATTTTGGTATATTTCATGCCACCATTTCACCGCCAAATGTCATCAAATAAAAAAAAAAGTTCACTTTTTCACAAATTTTGTCGCAAACTTTAGGTTTCCCACTGAAATTATTTACAAACAGCTTCTGCAATTAAGGCACAAATGGTTGTAAATGCTTCTTTGGGATCCCCTTTGTTCAGAAATAGCAGACTTATATGGCTTTGTGGTTGCTTTTTGGTAAGTAGAAGGCCGCTAAATGCTGCTGCGCACCACACGTAAATTATGCCCAGCAGTTAAGGGGTTAAATTAGGTAGCTTGTAGGGAGCTTGCAGGGTTAATTTTAGCTTTAGGGTAGAGATCAGCCTCCCACCTGACACATCCCACCCCCTGATCCCTCCCAAACAGTTCTCTTCCCTCCCCCACCCCACAATTGTCCCCGCCATCTTAAGTACTGGCAGAAAGTCTGCCAGTACTAAATAAAAGGAGTTTTTATTTTTTTTAATAAAAAAAAATAAAATGTTTTAGCTGTGATGGACTCCTGCCTTAGCCCCAACCTCCATGATCCCCCCCCCCAGCAATCTAACCCTCTCCCCTACCTAATTGCCGCCATCTTGGGTACTGGCAGCTGTCTGCCAGTACCCAATTTGCCCCCCAAAAAAGTGTTTTTAATTATTATTTTTTATTACTAATTTATTTTTTTCTGTAGTGTAGCAGCCCCCCACAATACCCCAACCCCCTCCCCCTCCCAGATCCTCATATATATATATTTCCCCCCCTCTTCCCACTCATTGGTGTCAGTGTGTTTAGGTGATCGCGGGCGTGCGCGCGCACCCGCGCGCGCACGCGCACGCGCACCCGCACGCTCCCGGCACCCGGCGTGCACATTGCACTAACAGGAGCCGGATGCCGGGTAGCGATGGGCCGCCCACCCGCCTCCCTGTTGCGCTCCCACCCACCAACGAACCGGCCGCATCGCTACCGGTGCAGAGAGGGCCACAGAGTGGCTCTCTCTGCATCGGATGCTTTCTAAGGGTATTGCAGGATGCCTCAATATCGAGGCATCACTGCAATACCCTGAGAGCTGCTGGAAGCGATTGCGATCGCTTCCAGCACTCTCTTAGACAAGTGACGTACCAGGTACGTCCATTGTCACTAACTGCAAGTTTTTGCAGGACGTACCTGGTACGTCACTTGTCATTAAGGGGTTAAAGGGATACTAAACCCAAATTTTTTCTTTCATGATTCAGATAGAGAATGCAATTTTAAGCAACTTTCTATTTTACTTCTATTAATAATTTTTCTTCATTCTCATGCCATTTTTATTTGAACAAGCAAGAATGTAAGCTTAAGAGCCGGCCCATTTTTATTTCAGCACCTAGGTAGCTCTTGCTGATTGGTTACTAAATGTAGCAAACCAATCAACAAGCTCTACCAAGGTGCTGAACCAAAAATGGGCTGGCTCTTAACCTTCCATTCCTGCTTTTTCAAATAGAGATAGCAAGAGAACGAAGAAAAATAGATAATAGGAATACATTAGAAAGTTGCTTAAAATCTCATGCTCTATCTGAATAATGAAAGAAAAAAAATTGGGTTTTGTATCACTTTAATTGTAGTGTAAGGTTAGGTGTTAGTGTAAGACAGGTTAGGTTTTATTTTACAGGTAAATTTGTATTTATTTTAACTAGGTAGTTAGTAAATAGTTAATAACTATTTACTAACTAGTCTACCTAGTTAAAATAAATACAAACTTGCATGTGAAATAAAAATAAAACTTAAGATAGATACAATGTAACTATTAGTTATATTGTAGCTATCTTAGGGTTTATTTCACAGGTATTTAGTTTTAAATAGGAATTATTTAGTTAATGATAGTAATTTTTATTTAGATTGATTTTAATTACATTAAAGTTAGTGGGTGTTAGGGTTAGGTTTAAGGGTTAATGAATTTAGTATAGTGGCGGCGACGTTGGGGGCGGCAGATTAGGGGTTAATAAGTGTAGGTAGGTTGCGGCGACATTGGGGGCGGGAGATTAGGGGTTAATAAATATAATGTAGGTGTCGGCGATGTTGTGGGCAGCAGATTAGGGGTTAATAAGTATAATGTAGGTGTCTGCGATGTCGGGGGCGGCAGATTAGAGGTTAACAAGTACTGTATAATGTAGGTGTCGGTGATGTTGGGGCGGAAGATTAGGGGTTAATAAGTGTAAGATCAGGGGTGTTTAGACTCTGGGTTCATGTTAGGGTGTTAGGTGTAAACATAAATTTAGTTTCCCCATAGGAATCAATGGGGGTGCGTTATGGAGCTTTACGCTGCTTTATTGCAGGTGTTAGGCTTTTTTTCAGCAGGCTCTCCCCATTGATGTCTATAGGGAAATCGTGCATGAGCACGTAAAACCAGCTCACTTCTTGACTGATAAGCAGTTTTTTTTCCACCTGTAATACCAGCACTGTAGGTAAGTGAGCGGTGACAATAAATTGCAAGTTAGTACCGCACTCCTCATAACGCAAAACTCGTAATCTAGCCACTTGGTTGTGGTTATTTGAGTTACTGTTGCCTTTGTATCATCTCAAACCAGTCTGCCCATTCTCCTCTGACCTCAACAAGGCATTTTCGTCCACACAACCTCCGCTCACAGGATATTTTCTCTTTTTCGGACCATTCTCTGTAAACCCTAGAGATGGTTGTGCATGAAAATCCCAGTAGATCAGCAGTTTTTTAAATACTCAGACCTGCCCGTCTGGCACCAGCAACCATGCCACGTTTAAAGTCACTTAAATCCCCTTTCTTCCCATTTATGATGTTCGGTTTGAACTTCAGAAAGTCGTCTTCACCACATCTAGATGCCTAAATGCATTGAGTTGCTGCCATGTCATTGGCTGATTAGCAAGCTGTGTTACCAAGCAATTGAACAGGTGTACCTAATAAAGTGACCAGTGAGTGTATATATATATATATACAGGTTGAGTTATGGGAGTGACCGGTATTGTTGTATCAGTACTTTTGAAGTATGTATAAGTTAATTTGAGGGTTAGGTTCTTCTCACTCAGAGAGAGGGGGGATGCTGGTGTCCCTGTTTATTTGTGATGACTAGGAGTATCTCACTGTATTCTGTGTATGTTGATGGTATTGTATGTAGTGTCTGATGGTTCGTACTGTCTGATATTTCTCTTTTTTTTTTCTTGTTTCTTTTCTTTTGTTTTTTTGCTTTTGCCCTGGCTTTTAAGTATATGAGTCCATGTATTGGGCTTTGTTCATACCCTGTTGTTTGGTGGTGGTATATAGTGGCCATCTTTGGTGGTGGGTTGTCACTGGTGTATATTTGAGCTTAATTACTTTGATCTTGATTGTATTTTTCTGTCTATATTTTTTCTAGATTATGAATTGTCTTGAAGAAGGCCTCTAGATAGGCCGAAACGTCAACATTCTTTGATGTGAAACTGATGTTGTAATAAAGATTATATGTTATATAAGTCCTGTTAGTGCCCTCCATCTACAGAGCTACTATATATAAATGCATATATACCTTATATATAAAAATATATATATATACTGTGTGTGTATATATATGTGTGTGTGTGTTTATATATGTGTACACATGTATTTATATGTGTATATATGTATTTACAGACATATATACACATAGAACCACATAAATACAAATTTACACATATATTTATATATATATATATATATATATATATATATATATATATATATATATATATATATATAAGTGCATACTGTGTATCTATATATTTATTATAAATATTTCACATTCCAATGTTCTCCACATAGCAGAATGTGTTCTATGTATTTCTAAATAGATATTCCTTTTTTATCTGTGTATATATACATATATATATATATATATATATATATATATATATATATATATATATATATATATATATATATATATATATAAAATTCCTCCAATAATGCAGGCACTCACTGGTCTTAGTTAAAATATAATAATTTATTCAGTCCATTTAAAAGGTATACATGACGTTTCGGTACATTCCTGTACCTTTATCAAATGTTACCAAAATTCAAAGCACACAAATAACTAAAAACCCTAACTTACCCCCTACTTGTTCTTAAATAACCCATGAATGCAGAGCACAGCATCCACATTACCGCCGGCGGGATCAAGCGTGTGACGTCATCAGTGCGCATCAACAAGCGCAACGTCCTCACCGCAATACCCTTGTTGCCATGGCAACCTATGTATACACTTGGCACTGTCAGCTGTTCACTTGAATACAGTGCGATCATCGCTGCAACGCCTCCGTTAGTCTATTTACTCCGTTAGTGATCGCTGTAACTCCTTTGTATGAGGATGCCTTGATGTTGGAGCACAAGTTGCTTAGAGACTGGGCATTAATATAATTTTTGTAAGTAAATAGATTAACGGAGGCGTTGCAGCGATGATCGCACTGTATTCAAGTGAACAGCTGACAGTGCCGAGTGTATACATAGGTTGCCATGGCAACAAGGGTATTGCGGTGAGGACGTTGTGCTTGGTGATGTGCACGCTTGATCTCGCCGGCGGTAATGTGGATGCTGTGCTCTGCATACATGGGTTATTTAAGAACAAGTAGGGGTAAGATTGTTAGGGTTTTTAGTTATTTGTGTGCTTTGAATTTTGGTTACATTTGATAAAGGTACAGGAATGTAGCGAAACGTCATGTATACCTTTTAAATGGACTGAATAAATTATTATATTTTAACTAAGACCAGTGAGTGCCTGCATTATTGGAGGAATTGTGCATTATCGTTTGCAGTGCACCTTGGCAATTTATGCTTGTAAGATTGTGCTATCCTTAACTTGGATTGTATATATATATACTGTAAATATACATATATACATACACACACAGGCAAAAAATTCAGAACATTTGGGTTTCTTACATTTGGACTGGATAGATTTATTGCAGACTCTTCGCAGACAACCGTAGAAACAAAAAATAAGAAGCAAATGGGCAGGAAGAGCCTCATGCAAAAGAACAGTCATTATGACCCCCATTAAACAAATGACAGATGTACCAGGTTCCCAGTTAGGAAACCATCCATCCATCTTTCCGACAAGTTCGTCCACTGCCCTCATTTATAATTACACACAGGAACCATTCTGCAGCACTGTCCCCCGAATTGTCAAACACTCCAAACAATTCACAAGTGGTAGAGAGGGTAAAAAGCAGTGGTTGTACGACTGTAGCTTCTTTACCTCTGCTACTTAATAAATGGAGACCTATGAATCAACATTCTCAATGTTAAAGCCCTTTGCCTGACTTTTTTTATAACACCTAAGACCTCAGATCTCTGAGCCCTTATAACTTTTGTGTGCAATATTTTTTTAAATTATTTTTTATTAGATGGTGTTATTATAAGTGTCACTATACATTGTAATGTCTTTTTAATGTGTTTTGTGCAACTTTTTAGTTTTCCGAAACAGTTAACCAGAGCTCTGAAGTCGCGGTAATCATTCTAATGTAAATCACAATTGAGCTCAAGAGATCGCGTTTACTTTCAACTCTGAATACAACCGGTAAGCCCGACAAGCGCAAACCCTCGTGATAAACCCCTTACCGCTTACGTTTGCACTTCACTCATAATCTAGCCCTCTGATAATCAAATGTTATTTGTAAACATGTTTCATTGTTTCAAGGGATTTGATTACTATTTTAATAAAACTTGTAGGTGACTGTTTCGTTCAAAACTAAGTATGTGCTCTGTAAAACGGCCAAATTAGGTTTTCAAATAGTACAAGCGTTACATATTAAAAAAAATATATCTGAAAGCACATTTGTTTTCTGATGGACTTTAAGTAAATTTGAAAGTTGTTTAAAATTGCATGCTCTATCTGAATCATTAAAGTTTAATTTTGACTTGAGTGTCCCTTTAACTGACAAAAAAGTAATGTTACTAAACTAGGGGAAAAAAGGTTAAACTGTAGATAAAGGGGCATATTTATCAAGCTCCGTATGGAGCTTGATGCCCCGTGTTTCTGGCGAGCCTGCAGGCTCGCCAGAAACAGCAGTTATGAAGCAGCGGTCACAAAGACCACTGCTCCATAACCTATCCGCCTGCTCTGAGCAGACGGACAGACATCGCCGGAAATCAACCCGATTGAGTACGATCGGGTTGATTGACACCCCCCTGGAGTCTGATACCCCCCCTGGAGTCTGCATGGGGCGGCGTTGCACCAGCAGCTCTTGTGAGCTGCTGGTGCAATGCTGAATACGGTGAGCGTATTGCTCGCCGTATTCAGTGAAGTCTGGCGGACCTGATCCGCATTGTCGGATCAGGTCCACCAGACCTTGATAAATAGGGGCTAAAGTATTTCAGTTTATATTTGTTTTTGCTGCAAGCTGAGAATTTATATTGGTGTCAGGTGCCCCCCTGTTAACTTCACTCTCCTCTGTTAGATTCTCTATCCAAGAGAGCTTTTATTACTTTCTATGAGATGCAGCTCTATTTTCTCTGGGACTCTGAGGGTCTGCCCTATTTTAAAGAATTAAAGGGACATGATACCCAAATGTTGAATCACTTGAAAGTGATGCTGCATTTCTGTAAGTTTACTATAAAATCTTGGGAGGTTTCTGTGAAATCCATTGAGATTACAGTAAAGCAAAGAATGAACTCAGTACTCATGGTGCTTAATACCTGTTTTTTTCTCACAATGCAGATTACAGTAAAAGCACTTACTCTGGTGAGCTGAAGAAATGATGTAAAAATGTGATGTCATCAGTGGGCAGAGCCTGGCAACCATTTCAAAGTGACCAGAAACAATATTAATTTTAAAATAACTTTTTTACTGTTACTGATGCATGATATATAAAGGGGTGCAGGAGTCTATTTGCAGCTTAATCTAAAGTAAGACTTGAAGCGTTCTACTGAGCATGTCAGGTGATGACATAAATGTGTAAACTACACTGCTGTAAAACAAAAGCTAATTTGATTGAAAACACTTAAAAATAATTTTAAAAACTTCATAGGACATTAGATCAAGTCAAAAGTTACTAGCATGCGAAGTTTCATGAAAATACATTTAGCCACGCCAGCTAGAGTTTTGAACAAATATCAAAATTCTAAGTTAATTAATTAAAAACAAAACAAAACCAAAAAAAACAGCACTTTTTATTCTACATTAAGTAATTTAGACGTGGCTTGCCCAATTTAATAATAGCTACAAAACCATTAATTACATTTTGACTTGTAGCAGTAGCATTAGCAACATTGATTTTTGAATCTTGAAGATATTTCCCATTGCAGAGGAATGGCTTTTCATTAAAGTGAATGTAAAATTTAATGAGAAAGTTCCCGGTTTTTAAAAACACTCAAAAAAACAGGGACACTTTCATTCATTAAACTTTACATTTAAGCGTTTTTTTAAAAAATACTTACCTTTTACCTTATGACAGCAGACCCGCGATCCTCCGCCCGCAGCTAATGCTGTACTTAGCATATCGATGACGAATCCGGCTTTCTCCAATCATTGCGTGCACCCCAAGGCGTACAGCTTGTGAGGCAACACAATGATTGGAGGATGCCAATTCATACATAGTAACATAGTAGATGAGGTTGAAAAAATACCAAAGTCCCTCGGGTTCAACCGAGACAAATCTAATATATTTACAAAAAGCTCCAGTTGAGCTTAAATTAGTCCCACTAAAAGATGGCCCATTTAATACAAGCAATTATATCCCTAAATTTTGTTTCTAGCCAGAAATGTATCCAAACAATTTTTAAATGTATCTGGGGTATTGGCATTCACTACCTCCTTTGGTAATGAGTTCCACAATTTTATTGCTCTTACAGGAGAATAAATCTAATTTCCTCCAACCTTAAATTGGGACCTCTTGTCACAAACAATTTTCTTGGAATAAACTGAGCTTCTGCTATCTCTGTATATGGGCCTTGAATATATTTATATAAAGTAATTATGTCACCTCTCAAGCGCCTTTTTTCTAGAGAAAACAGACCCAGTTGACTAGCCTCTCCTCATAGCTTAAATTCTCAATTCCTCTTATTAGCTTTGTGGCCCTTCTCTGAACTTTTTCTAGTTCTTTTTTTGCGATCGGTCCCCAGAACTGCACTCCATACTCTAGGTGAGGTCTTACCAGGGATTTATATAGAGACAGAATTATGCTTTCCTCCCTTGAATTAATGCCTCTTTTAATACATGCTAGTATCTTATTATCCTTTGATTTGTCATCTATATGCTAAGTACAGCAGGGGCTGCGGGTTGAGGAACGCCGGTCTGCTGTCATAAGGAAAAAAGTAAGTAATAAAAAAAACAATATAAAAAACAACAAAAAAATGCTTCACCAGCCATTTGTAAATGTTTATTGATATTACTATTCAATGATGAATGAATATTATGCATCTATTGTAATGTTCTTTATATTTTCAATAAAAACATTAAAAAAAAAACGAAGAAAAAACCCAAAAACGCTTAAATGTAAAGTTTAATGAATGAAAGTGCCCCTGTTTTTATGAGTACTTTTTTAAAACCGGGCACTTTCTCATTAAACTTTACATTCGCTTTAACAAATAATTTCAGAATGACAACAAATTGTTTTGCAAAAAATAATAAGCAAACAGCATGTTAAAAGTGATATCTATCATTGTTAGAAAAAGTTCTGCAAGCTATCAGAACATTAATGAAAAAAGGATGATCTTCCTAGAGTCATTCTGAAGTAATCGATGACTTCAGACTAGTCATCAAAAGCCATCCTTAAGTTTGCCCACAGGCCGAAATATTTAAATGAGATGACTCTAGAGACATTCACTGACTGTTCATGCTTGTGAAGTAATCAGTTAATCTGTTAATCATTTTTAAGTCATCACCCAGAATTGTTACCTTAGCTGATGACTATACAAGCCTTATGATGTCTGGTGATGTGCAAATGACTCCATAAAATGCAAAGGACTCCTTAAAATGACTCCAGGCTGGTCTCTAAAGTAATCCCATTTCATTATGGACATAAGGGCGAGATTACGAGTGTAGCAGTAGTTTGTACTCCGGCTCACAGGTAACCCCACTAAACTTCGGCTTTTTGCGTGCGTTGAACGTAAAAAGTTTTCGCTCATATGCTAACCCAACATGCAAAAAGCTGAACTTGAAATATCACAACAGTGTTAATTTATTCCTCATAGACTTCAATGGAGCGTGAAAAGTGGAAAAAAAACTAATACCCTACTCGCACGCAAAACTGATCACATTTTCTTAAGTGCGCTAACCTAACATGAAATATTAATATTTCACATTCCAATGTTCTTAACATAGCAGAATATGTTCTATTTATATATATATATATATATATATATATATATATATATATATATATATATATATATATATATATATATATATCTCTCAAAGTCCAAACAGGATAAGCACAGTCCTTCATAAACCAACACCTGCCAGGGTGCACATCTAAACGTAGTAGTGTATCCAGCTGAAAAAAATGGCACTCTCTGGGCTTGAGTAAAAAATCCCCTTTATTAATACCAATGAAAAAGTGGCATAACGTTTCGGGATTCTTACAATCCCTTTGTCAAATGCCTATGCATGATTCACCTCAGTGAACCTAAAAATATATGTTTGTATGAACATATAGCCGTGTTTAAATGTACCTTGGAAAACCGCAAACTCCACTTACGTTTCCCCACGAGTGTGACATCATCATGTAAAGTCACTCACGTACGTGCACGCATGGAGGACGGTTACTGTGGTAACGATGTAAAAAAAAAATAATGAAGCCACATGCGCATATTGCTTTGTGATACCCAACATATACAAACACACCCCCACTGACAGTGTTAGGATGGTTGTCATAATAACATAATATGCAAAAGTCGCCCGTAGCGGTTACAAAATTCACAACTACACATATATAAGCCTTGCTAGATATATCTATTTAAACTATACACAAAGTCAAATGTGCAACATTTAGTGTATATATTACCTTTTATGTATACTAACATTATAACGAACACATGACCTTACATCATATACATCCCTAGCACAATAATAAACTAACAGACCCTGGCACATCTATACCCTTCCTATGCTATAAGGTTATCCTAGTGCAGATCCTTAAAGATAAAATCATCCTCATCCTATAGTGAGTCATATTTAGACCTAAACCCTAATACATGTCTCCAATGCCAATTGATGAATGGTAGAAACCAGTGAGATTCTACTAGATCGATCAATCATGTACAATCCTGCTGGTATGTCCATATGTATGAATGGATCAATTGCCATAAAAGGGACTGAAATCCATAAATGTATTTAAACCTTTGGGTATCACTGTGTCCAAATCATGAATCCATCTTGACTCTCGGCATAGTAGTAGGTTACCCCTATTGCCACCTCGTACCAAGGGTGGCACATGATCAATGATCATTGTACGTAGACTGGACACACTGTGCTTCAGCTGTAAAAAATGTCGTGCGACTGGTTTGTCCGATTCACCTTCTTTATATGCCTTACGGATGGCGGAGCGATGATTCACCATACGCTCTCTAAAGGTGGTCACCGTCTTATCCATGTACAGTATACCAAGGCACACGGTCACATGAGGATATATAAAATGTGATCACTGGTACAGGTGAGCCTGTGGCGAATAGCATACCTCCTATTCGTGTGCGGATGCTGAAATGTTGCACCTTTCAATATACTTTTGCATATAATGCAGCTACGACATGGAAAGCATCCTTTCTTTGATGAATGTAGTCACGTAGGAAACGTAAGTGGAGTTCACGGTTTTCCAAGGTACATTTAAACACGGCTATGTGTTCATACAAACATATGTTTTTAGGTTTGCTGAGGTGAATCATGCATAGGCCTTTGACAAAGGGATTGTAAGAATCCCGAAACGTTATGCCACTTTTTTATTGGTATTAATAAAGGTGATTTTTTACTCAAACCCAGAGAGTGCCTTTTTCAGCTGTATATATATATATATATATATATATATATATATATATATACAGGTAGCCCTCAGTTTACGCCGGGGTTAGGTTCCAGAAGGAATGGTTGTAAATCGAAACCGTTGTAAATTGAAACCCAGTTTATAATGTAAGTCAATGGGAAGTGAGGGAGTTAGGTTCCAGGCCCCTCTCAAAATTGTCATAAGTAACACCTAATACATTATTTTTAAAGCTTTGAAATGAAGACTTTAAATGCTAAACAGCATTATAAACCTAATAAAATAATTGCACAACACAGAATATATAATTAAACTAAGTTAAATGAACAAAAACATTTGCTAAACAGCATTATAAACCTAATAAAATAATCACACAACACAGACTTCACTTGCATTTTTCTGCAAACAGTTCTTTCTATGCATTCCAATCTGGACTGATTTATATTTGTTCCTTTGAAATCTGCTTGATAGCTCAGGTCTGGTTAAACTGATTAATTTCAGCTTACTTGGCTTTGCTGCAACACAACACGGACAGCTCCACCTACTGGCTATTTTAATGAATGCACTGCTTCTCAATGCTTTTCAATAGCAGTCACATGACTGGAAAAAAAGGTTGTTATTCTGAAACGGTGCAAATTGAACCGTTGTAAAACGAGGGCCACCTGTATATATATACAGTAAATATATATGATGTTTTTTTTATAAAATATATATCTATACCTATATGATTAGATATTTATAAACAGTACTCTATAGACAAGAACTGAACATTGTACTTCTTTGGATATATTTTTTCTATGTAGAATTTTTGTGTTACAAATTAAATGTGTCAATATGTGTTTCCTCTATAACATCCTTGTAGAGCTATTTTTTATCCTTCTTAAAAAAATGAGTGTTCAGCATTTGCAAAAGGATAATTATTCTGAGACCAATTAGGAAGGAAACAGCTTAAGTCTTAGAAAATTGGAACTAGCATTAAGACGAACATTAACAACCGTCTCATTTATTATTCTTTGTTAGTGTCCCATATTGCAGCATGCGATTTAAGTCAGTCAACAGATGGTATACAGCTATATAATTAAGGCTTCAATTTTAACCTGTTACTCCCTTAGGAATAATAAATAACCTCTAATGTTGCTGTACACAATGAAAATTCTCAAATGCCTGACCAAGATGTTCAGCACTTACTGTAGTCCTGTAGGACAAATAAAATGTTCTCAAATTACAGGCAAGTAGTATAATAAAATAGCACCTGTACATTTAAGCAGAAATACTGAGCAGAAACAGGCAGGGAGAAACATTTCAATATTTTTGGCAGTGAGATTAACATCTGTTATACATAAAGAGGTTAAGTAACTTCTACTCAAGAAAGTATATTGATTTTTCTTTTGAAACAAGTCTAGTTTTCCTTTCCAAGTGAATGAATCTTTGCCAAGATCTGTTTTGGTGCTGGGAAGAAACAGTGTTTTAAACTGTAATTCTGGCTAACTCAGGGCTCTGTATCAAACAGTAAACATAACAACTCAGAACATTGGGCTTTTGTTTGGTTATTACTAGAACTATAGATGACAGCTCTTGTCAACAGTGATATCTCACTGTGTGTCACCAAGAAATTGATTTACATTTATTTCTTATCCAAAGAGTCTTATCCTTTTTCTCCAAAATGTAGATTCTTGATACTAAATTGACGTGCCCCAAATATATTTAGGGATGTAAGTCTTTTTTACATTTTGTATTTAGGATACTTAAAGGAACACAAATCCAAATGATGATTTAGATTAGAATAGCCAATAGAATTACAGTAGCTCTTATTCTATTGGCTATTCAAATCAGCCAATAGAATTAAAGTAGCTCGCATCCGATTGGCTGATTTGAATTTGAAGGCTCAAATCAGCCAATAGGAATTCAAGGGACACCATCTTTAATCTCGTACCTTGAATTCCTATTCAGTGTACGGCGGCGATCGTATGAAGAGGATCCTCCACATTCCGGCTCCGGTCTTCAGTTCCAGCGGTCTTCAGTTCCAGCATCGCCAGTCTTCAGTTCCAGATGGACGGTCTTCAGCTCCGTGGTCATCGGTCTTCAACTCCACCGCTCCGCGCTGGCTGGATCCTGGAAGAAGAAGAGGTCGCCGCCTGGAAGAAGACTTCTCCGCCGGTCTTCAGGACAGGTAAGGAGCATTTGAGGGTTAGACTTAGGTTTTTTAAGGGGGGATTGCGTGGGTTAGAATAGGGGTATGTGGGTGGTGTGTTGTAATGGGGGGGGGTGTTGTTTTCTTTACAGGCAAAAGAGCTGATTACTTTGGGGAAATGTCCCACAAAAGGCCCTTTTAAGGGCTGGTAATAGATCTGTTTACTTTTGTAATTTAGATTAGGGTAGGGAATTTTTTTTATTTTGGGGGGCTTTGTTATTTTATTAGGGGGCTTAGAATAGGTGTAATTAGCTTAAAATTCATGTAATCTTTTTTTATTTTTTGTAATTTAGTGGGGTTTTTTTGTAATTTAGTTTAGTTTATTTAATTGTATGTTAGTTTAGATATTTGTAGTTTATTTCATTTATTGATAGTGTAGGTGTATTTGTAACTTAGGTTAGGATATATTTTACAGGTAAATTGGTAATTATTTTAACTAGGTAGCTATCAAATAGTTATTAACTATTTAATAGCTATTGTACCTAGTTAAAATAAATACCAAGTTACCTGTAAAATAAATATAAACCCTAAAATAGCTACAATGTAATTATTAATTATATTGTAGCTATCTTAGGGTTTATTTTATAGGTAAGTATTTAGTTTTAAATAGGAATAATTTAGTTAATATTATTAATATTATTTAGATTTATTTTAATAATAATTAAGCTAGGGGTGTTAGAGTTAGATAGGGTTAATATAGTTAATATATATAATATAACTATATTAATTATATTAACCCTAATATAATTAGGGTTAATGTAGTTAATATAGGTGGCGGCGGTATAAGGGGATTAGATTAGGGGTTAATAAATTTAATATAGGTGGCGGCGGTATAGGGGGATTAGATTAGGGGTTAATTAATTTAATATAGGTGGCGGCGGTGTAGGGGGATTAGATTAGGGGTTAATTAATTTAATATAGGTGGCGGCGGTGTAGGGGGATTAGATTAGGGGTTAATACATTTATTATAGGTGGCAGCGGTGTAGGGGGATTTAGATTACAGGCAAAAGAGCTGATTACTTTGTGACAATGCCCCTCAAAAAGCCCTTTTAAGGGCTGGTAAAAGAGCTGATTACTTTTAGGCAAAGCCCCGCAAAAAGCCCTTTTAAGGGCTGGCAATAGAGCTGTTTACTTTGGGGCAATGCCACGCAAAAGGCTCTTTTCAGGGCTATTTGTAGGGTTAGACTTAGGTTTAGTGGTAGGGAAATTTTAGTATTTTAGGGGTTAATTAATTTAATATAGGTGGCGGCGGTATAGGGGGATTAGATTAGGGGTTAATAATTTTAATATAGGTGGCAGCGGTGTAGGGGGATTAGATTGGGGGTAATACATTTATTATAGGTGGCGGCGGTGTAGGGGGATCAGATTAGGGGTTAATATATTTAATATAGGTGGCGGTGGTGTAGGGGGATTAGATTAGGAGGTAATACATTTATTATAGGTGGCGGCGGTGTAGGGGGATTTAGATTAGGGGGTAATATAGTTTAAATAGGTGGCGGCGGGGTAGGGGGCTCACATTAGGGGGTAATATAGTTTAAATAGGTGGCGGCGGAGTAGGGGGCTCACATTAGAGGGTAAAACATTTAATATAGCTAGCGGCAGTGTAGGGGGGTCAGATTAGGGGGTAATATAGATAATGTAGCTGGCGGCGGGGTCCGGGAGCGGCGGTTTAGGGGTTAATATATTTATTATTTAATAGTGAGAGGGGGGATTGCAGATAGAGGGGTATACGTGTCGGGCTATGCTTAGGAGGTGTGTTAGACAGTAACGGGTGATTTAATAACTTAGTCAGGTTTTTTATGCAGCGGCAGTTTCTAAAGTGCCGTAAGTCACTGGCGACTCCAGAAATTTGTACTTATGCAGATTTCTGGACATCGTTGGTTTGTCAGACTTACGGCACTTTAGCATCTGACGGCGCCGTATATGGGATAGCTCGAGTTACGAGCTGAAACTACGGGTGGCGCAGGTTTCCACGCTTGCGCCGAAACCTGCGCCGTATATCGGATTGCGCCCCTGATGATGTTACAGAAAGTGTCATCACAAAAACAAATATACAATAATATACAAACTGGTTCCTCCCATTTTACATTTGAATCTTAAAGGGACAGTGTACTGTAAATTTTCTTCTTTAATGTTTTCCCAATTATTCATTTTACCTGCTGTAGTGTATTAAATTGTTTACAGATAGTCCTTGATCATTATTTTGTTATTTGAAATAGCTACTTCTGCCTGTTGTATGCCCACCTTTACTGTAAATGTCAGTACTTAAGTATTGGCTATAATAAAACTAGGTAAACATGAAGCTGGTGAAGAATTTGAACTCCCAGTGGGGGGTGAGAGATATTGTGAGAGATATTTGTACTAAAAGGTTAATTTTAAGTTGCATTTGCTTTCATGTGAACCAACAATGATAGGATTAGGAAACCTTTGTGGATAGACTGAAAAAAAAATAAGGGTGACTAGTCTTCCTGCAAGCTCAGCCCATTGTAATGGGTTGTAGTTTCAAGTAGCAAAAATACCTATTTCATATTAACCCTTTAACTTACCCTGTAAGTCACTGGTCATTAAGATTTTTTCAGGCCATAATATCGAGGGTCTCGCCACAAGTCTCAGGAATGCGCAATAATGACCTCCCTCCATGCTGCAGGCATTCTGGAATAGCGCAGTCTTGCAGTCAAAAAGCAATCCCCATTCAAAGACCAGCGATGTACAGGGTCATTAAGGGGATAAAAGAGGGAGTAATTTCCTGTACATGTTATATACTGCAGCTACACTATCCCTATTTAAATTTAACTTAGTTTTCTTATCTATTGCTTAGCACTTTAAAAAATGAGATAATCCAGGATGGTTTAATTTCTAAATATTTCTTTTACAAGCAAATAAATTTTTATACATATTCGCTAGTTGTTCAAAAATGTATACAGAATAAGAATATCAAATCAATGTATATTTCACAGAGTAATATTCTCCATATTTACATGAGATATTTCTCAAGAATAGTAAAGACTATTGTACAAAAAATACATTTCTATCTAAAGAAATAGACAACTGCACTATAACACCCTAGACCTAAAAACTGCTTCGTGCAGTTATGATTTTTTTTTTTTCTTTAAAGATGCTAATATTTTTAATTTTATTAAATGCACTACACACTTTATTTTGGGGACAATTGGGGGACATTTTAAAAATTAACCAGAGGTCTGACCTCTGGTTAATTTTGGAGCGCCAAATTTTCCAGCCACTTGTAATTTTACAGGCACGCAATAAATTAGTGCTCCACTTGTAATCTAGCCCAAAATTGGTAACTTAAAAATCATAAAAAAACAAATAATTGAACTATTCACACAAAAATAAGCAGGAAAAAATTGTATTGTTAAGGTGCATCAAAAATCGTAACAAAATTGTTCACCAAAATCGTATTTTATCAATTTAAGATTTGTATGTAAATTACACAGGAATAAATCATATTAAATATGCACAGCGTAAATCGTAATTTAAGTAGACTGGATGTGCAAAAAAAACCAAAGAATATTTGTAGTTATAAGTACAAAATGCAAAGCGCAATTGTTTTTATTTTTTTTCAGTAGACCGAACAAACATTATCGGATAAACCTTTTGGTGCCAGATTACAAGTAGCGGTATTTTGTATTTCCGTTATATCAATAACTCCGCTAGAATTAAGATTTTTGCGGGTTGCGCTGGTATTACACGTTATTATTATTATTTATTTGTATAGCGCGTGCCAAATTAACTCTTCTTGCTCTAGCGGTAACCCTACTAGCACAAAAATCCGAATTTAGAATATTGAGTGCGCATTCACGTATTCACCCATAGAAGTCAATAGAGAAAAAAATGCACTATATATATATAAGTTCAAAGTAGACAAGCACTCCAGAAATCAAGTCACAAGTGCCCAGGGTGCAACAGATAGGCAAATAGAAACAAAAGAGAGAGTGCACTCGCCAGGACTTTTCAGAAATTTATTCCAAATATGTTATTTCTGAAAAGTCCTGGCGAGTGCACTCTCTCTTTTGTTTCTATATATAAATATATCTATCTATATATATATATATATATATATAATATAAAGGTATAGATTAGGGTTGCACCGATACCGATACTAGTATCAGTATCGGTACCGATACCAAGTATTTGCATGAGTACTTGTACTCGTGCAAATGCACCGATACTTAAACCGATACCTCCACTTCCTACCCATATGCTATCTTGTGGCGTTTTTTCAAACTGCATGTTCCCATTTCATTTTAAACTGGAGTGGAGACTAAACTAAAAATTGTTTACTACTGTTCTGCCAATACACATTGCTGTTATTTGTAATATTGTAGGAGAGATCACTGTACCTCGTTCAGACAAACCCCTGAAGTACTGGGCAGTTAATAAACAGATTGCCAGCTCTGGCTAAAATGACCCAAAAATATCTTTCTGCCCCATGCAGTAGTGTGGAAAGATAAAGGCTGTTCAACTTAGAATTAAACCTCCATACAAATGTCAGATTGACGTTATATAACAGCCCTACAAGCCAACTGTATCACCCCTTTAAATTTAATATTTTATTGTAATATTTTTTATTTATAAACATGTTCAGTGAACTTTGTGACAAATAAAACGGTTTTATTATTTCATAATGTCTTTTGAATTAGTCCTTTATTATAATAATAAAGAAGGAATCTTAAATAATTAGTCTTAAATGTATTGTGCTTGTTAAACTATCACATAACATAAAAAAAAAAAGTATCGGTAATTGGTATCGGCGAGTATTTGAAAACAAGTATCGGTACTTGTACTCGGTCATAAAAAAATGGTATCGGTGCAACCCTAGTATAGATGTATACAGATATATATATAGGAATATCTATTTAAAAATACAAAAGAACATATTCCCCTATTTACAGAACATTGGAATGTGAATTATTTACAGTAAATACATAAGTAAAACCTTTATTAAATATGAATATTGCATAAATATGCTTTTACATGTTTTCATCTATGTACTTAACGGCAAAAGGCTCTAATACACTTATATATATGTCTGTATACGTATACATATATATTTATGTTTTTATATGTGTATATATGTCTGTAAATACATATATACACATATAAATACATATGTAAACATATATAGACATATATCTACTGTATACATACATATTTAGACATGTATATGTATGTATCTCTATGTTAAAGCCCTTTGGCTGCTTTTTTTGTCTCATATCTTTGAGCCCTTATAACTTTTGTGTGCAATATGTTTTTTTAATATTTTGTATTAGACAGTGCTATTATAAATGTAACTGTATTTTTCAATTTATTTTTTTAAGTATTTTGTGCAACTTTTTTATTTTTGCCAAACCACAGCTCTAAAATCGCAGTAATAATTCTAGTGTAAATTATGATTGCGCTCACCTGATCGGGTTTACGTTCAACTTGTAATATAGCAGTAAGCCCGATGAACGAGAACCCTCGTGAAATACCCCTTATAACTATGGTGCAAATGATTGCGCTCCACTTGTAATCTAGCCCTTAGTTTGCAGTAATACCCATATATAGGTTAAATACCATCACTGTGCCCCATCTTTCAATTTTCCCCCCAGATACATAAGAATAAGTGATCTAACCATAAAAATAATATACATTTTTAAACTACACAAAATTAAGATTTTACTTGTCAAATTAAAAAGCTATTTTAAAATGAAAAAAACCCCAACATGAAATACTTCTGCCAACAATCAACCTATCATATTAGACAGCTGATTGTAATTCCTACACCAATCATCTTCTACCTACAAGCATAAGCCTCCTCATTTGAAAGAGGGTAATCTCCTCTTTCATACTAAGGGTATTTTGTGTATGACCTTTGTCATTTTTAGGGAACAGGGGTATCTTTGGAACCATTATTTCCATATAACATAAACACATAATGTAAGTAACTAACCCAAAGATTAAATTTAACTATATTCTCCTTATCATAAATAAGATTTTGGTTGTTCTTGAACAACCTATTTATATTTTGGTATTTGCAATATGGAATGTCTTTATTTTGACCTTGAGTTCCCAGACTGGATCTTTTAAGGACTTTGACTCCTTTTGCCAGAAATTTCATGTACATTTGTTATTCTACTCGAGTTAGAGTACTTCTTTTTATTAGAAGATGCAAATTATCCAAAAATAACAAGAATTACAGATCCAAAATATTAAACTTAAAATGTTGAGAATATAACTTGGATTATTGTTTTATTATGATATTATTGTAAAACAAAAATGAATTAAAAAAATAATGCAGAATATGTAAAAATACACGGCTAGATTACGAGTTGTGCGTTATGCTTAAAATGCAGCGTTAGCCGGTCCTAACACTGCTTTTTAACGCCCGCTGGTATTACGAGTCTTGCAGGTACTGGTGTACCGCTCACTTTCTTGGCCAGACTTTGAAATACCGCAAATCCACTTATGTAAATTGCGTACCCTATGTTTTCAATGGGACTTGCATAACGCCGGTTTTACGAGTCTGACAAAAAGTGAGCGGTAGACATTCTCCTATCAAGACTGGTACCGCATTTTAAAGTCAGTAGTTAAGAGTTTTACACTACAACGCTGTAGCATAAAACTCTTAACTACTGTGCTAAAAAGTACATTAACACCCATAAACTACCTATTAACCCCTAAACCGAGGCCCTCCCGCATCGCAAACACTAATAAAAATGTTTTAACCCCTAATCTGCCGAACCGGACATCGCTGCCACTATAATAAACATATTAACCCCTAAACCGCCGCACTCCCGCATCGCAAACACTATTTAAATATTATTAACCCCTAATCTGCCGTCCCTAACATTGCAGACACCTACCTACATTTATTAGCCCCTAATCTGCCGCCCCCAATGTCGCCGCCACTATACTAAAGTTATTAACCCCTAAATCTAAGTCTAACCCTAACACCCCCTAACTTAAATATAATTTAAATAAATCTAAATAAATATAACTATCACTAACTAAATTATTCCTATTTAAAACTAAATACTTACCTATAAAATAAACCCTAAGCTAGCTACAATATAACTAATAGTTACATTGTATCTAGCTTAGGGTTTATTTTTATTTTACAGGCAAGTTTGTATTTATTTTAACTAGGTAGAATAGTTATTAAATAGTTATTAACTATTTAATAACGTCCTAGTTAAAATAAATACAAAAGTACCTGTAAAATAAAACCTAACCTAAGTTACAATTACACCTAACACTACACTATAATTAAATGAATTCCCTAAATTAAATACAATTAAATGCAATTAAATAAAATTATCTAAAGTACAAAAAAAACAAAAAAACACTAAATTACAGAAAATAATACACAAATTACAAGATTTTTAAACTAATTACACCTAATCTAATACCCCTAACAAAATAAAAAAGCCCCCCCAAAATAAAAAAGCCCTACCCTACACTAAATTACAAATAGCCCTTAAAAGGGCCTTTTGTGGGCATTGCCCCAAAGTAATAAGTTCTTTTACCTGTAAAACAAATTGGAAAATAAACAAGGGGCGCCAACATAGTGTGAATCGTTTAAATAACAAATATAAAAGTGATGTGCAAGAAACTACTCACAAGGAAAGTGGCACCTTAAGTAAATAAGGTGCGATAAGGCAGGCTGACATTCAAAATCCAGCAGTCAGTACGCTGGAGGTCTCACCCAGAGGACCTGTGGAATCCGGTTAGGCGTCTGGAAAGTAGCACCCACGTTTTTTTAGGGCCAATGGCCGGACCAGGTGAGCTGCAAGCCAATAGATGTTCTCCTGCTGCACTCACACAGCCAAGACTTTTATCCAAACCTGACAATGTCAGTGTATGAAAGGTTCCGTGGCAAATGTCCTGTCACGCCGTTTCCTGTGTCACACACAGCCACTAACTAAGGTCTACGTACAGCACACAGTTATCTGGTAGTCTACCTTTCATACACTGACATTGTCAGGTTTGGAGAAAAGTCTTGGCTGTGTGAGTGCAGCAGGAGAACATCTATCGGCATGCAGCTCATCTGGTCCGGCCATTGGCCCTAAAAAAAAAAACTTGGGTGCCACTTTCCAGACGCCTATCCGGATTCCACAGGTCCTCTGGGGGAAACCTCCAGCGTACTGACTGCTGGATTTTGAATGTCAGCCTGCTTTATCGCACCTTATTTACTTAAGGTGCCACTTTCCTTGTGAGTAGTTTCTTGCACATCACTTTTATATTTGTTGTTTAAACGATTCACACTATGTTGGCGCCCCTTGTTTATTTTCCATTCTAGACACCTTGACCCATCGCACCGCGGGACACAAGAGGAGCACGCCAAACACCTGAACACATCACCGTCCACATATTAGGATTGGACACTTATTTTTACACTACAGAAGCTTTTGAACATTGACAAGTACTTTTTCATTTTACCTTTCACCAACAACATTATTATTTATCTGTGATTATTTGATTATTGTAATGTATCACTGATTCCACAAAAATTGTCCTGAGCGCCTGTTTTATTCACAATTTTTTTTTCGCTATTATTTTTTCACCTATACTAATCACTGTGCTGTTTATATTTATTGATGCATACGGGTACAAACCCAATTTTAAAGTAATAGGTCTTACTTTGATAACCTGTGTTCCAAGCGCATCCTCTTAGGTTTTTCCTCCTCAGGAATTTCTTTTATATGTAAAAAAAATTACAAATCCCCCCAAACATTAAAACACACCACCCACACAACCAACCCTACTCTAAAACCCACCCAATACCCCCTTAAAAAAACCTAACACTAACCCCTTGAAGATCACTCAAACGGGCCGAAGTCCTCAACGAGTCCGGCAGAAGTGGTCCTCCAGACGGGCAGAAGTGGTCCTCCAGATGGGCAGAAGTCTTCATCCAGACGGCATCTTCTATCTTCATCCATTCGGAGCGGAGCGGGTCCATCTTCAAGACATCCCACGTGGAGCATCCTCTTCATCTGACGGCTAAGACTGAAGGAAGGTTCCTTTAAATAACGTCATCCAAGATGGCGTCCCTTCAATTCCGATTGGCTGATAGAATTCTATCAACCAATCGGAATTAAGGTAGGAAAAATCCTATTGGCTGATGCAATCAGCCAATAGGATTGAAGTTAAATCTTATTGGCTGATGCAATCAGCCAATAGGATTGAGCTGGCATTCTATTGGCTGTTCCAATTCTATCAGCCAATCGGAATTGAAGGGACGCCAGTCTTAGCTGTCAGATGAAGAGGATGCTCCTCGTCGGATGTCTTGAAGATGGACCCGCTCCGCGCCGGATGGATGAAGATAGAAGATGCCGTCTGGATGAAGACTTCTGCCCATCTGGAGGACCACTTATGCCCATCTGGAGGACCACTTCTACCGGATTCGTTGAGGACTTCGGCCCAGATTGGTGAAGATTTATCCTGGTAAGGTGATCTTCAAGGGGTTAGTGTTAGTTTTTTTTAAGGGGTATTGGGTGGGTTTTAGAGTAGGGTTGGTTGTGTGGGTGGTGGGTTTTAATGCTGGGGGGGATTTGTAATTTTTTTTTTACAGGTAAAAGAGCTGATTACTTTGGGGCAATGCCCCGCAAAAGGCCCTTTTAAGGGCTATTTTTAATTTAGTGTAGGGTAGGGCTTTTTTCATTTTGGGGGGTGCTTTTTATTTTGTTAGGGGGATTACATTAGGTGTAATTAGTTTAAAAATCTTGTAATTTGTTTATTATTTTCTGTAATTTAGTGCTTTTGTTTTTTTGTACTTTAGCTAATTTTTTTAATTGTATTTAATTGTATTTAATTTAGGGAATTAATTTAATTACAGTGTAGTGTTAGGTGTAATTGTAACTTAGGTTAGGTTTTATTTTACAGGTACTTTTGTACTTATTTTAACTAGGAAGTTATTAAATAGTTAATAACTATTTAATAACTATTCTACCTAGTTAAAATAAATACAAACTTGCCTGTAAAATAAAAATAAACCCTTAGCTAGATACAATGTAACTATTAGTTATATTGTAGCTAGGTTAGGGTTTATTTTATATGTAAGTATTTAGTTTTAAATAGGAATAATTTAGTTAATGATAGTTATATTAGTTTGCGATGCACTCCCGCATCGCAAACACTATTTAAATATTATTAACCCCTAATCTGCCGTCCCTAACATTGCAGACACCTACCTACATTTATTAGCCCCTAATCTGCCGCCCCCAATGTCGCCGCCACTATACTAAAGTTATTAACCCCTAAATCTAAGTCTAACCCTAACACCCCCTAACTTAAATATAATTTAAATAAATCTAAATAAATATAACTATCACTAACTAAATTATTCCTATTTAAAACTAAATACTTACCTATAAAATAAACCCTAAGCTAGCTACAATATAACTAATAGTTACATTGTATCTAGCTTAGGGTTTATTTTTATTTTACAGGCAAGTTTGTATTTATTTTAACTAGGTAGAATAGTTATTAAATAGTTATTAACTATTTAATAACGTCCTAGTTAAAATAAATACAAAAGTACCTGTAAAATAAAACCTAACCTAAGTTACAATTACACCTAACACTACACTATAATTAAATGAATTCCCTAAATTAAATACAATTAAATGCAATTAAATAAAATTATCTAAAGTACAAAAAAAACAAAAAAACACTAAATTACAGAAAATAATACACAAATTACAAGATTTTTAAACTAATTACACCTAATCTAATCCCCCTAACAAAATAAAAAAGCCCCCCCAAAATAAAAAAGCCCTACCCTACACTAAATTACAAATAGCCCTTAAAAGGGCCTTTTGTGGGCATTGCCCCAAAGTAATAAGTTCTTTTACCTGTAAAACAAATTGGAAAATAAACAAGGGGCGCCAACATAGTGTGAATCGTTTAAATAACAAATATAAAAGTGATGTGCAAGAAACTACTCACAAGGAAAGTGGCACCTTAAGTAAATAAGGTGCGATAAGGCAGGCTGACATTCAAAATCCAGCAGTCAGTACGCTGGAGGTCTCACCCAGAGGACCTGTGGAATCCGGTTAGGCGTCTGGAAAGTGGCACCCACGTTTTTTTAGGGCCAATGGCCGGACCAGGTGAGCTGCAAGCCAATAGATGTTCTCCTGCTGCACTCACACAGCCAAGACTTTTATCCAAACCTGACAATGTCAGTGTATGAAAGGTTCCGTGGCAAATGTCCTGTCACGCCGTTTCCTGTGTCACACACAGCCACTAACTAAGGTCTACGTACAGCACACAGTTATCTGGTAGTCTACCTTTCATACACTGACATTGTCAGGTTTGGAGAAAAGTCTTGGCTGTGTGAGTGCAGCAGGAGAACATCTATCGGCATGCAGCTCATCTGGTCCGGCCATTGGCCCTAAAAAAAAAAACTTGGGTGCCACTTTCCAGACGCCTATCCGGATTCCACAGGTCCTCTGGGGGAAACCTCCAGCGTACTGACTGCTGGATTTTGAATGTCAGCCTGCTTTATCGCACCTTATTTACTTAAGGTGCCACTTTCCTTGTGAGTAGTTTCTTGCACATCACTTTTATATTTGTTGTTTAAACGATTCACACTATGTTGGCGTCCCTTGTTTATTTTCCATTCTAGACACCTTGACCCATCGCACCGCGGGACACAAGAGGAGCACGCCAAACACCTGAACACATCACCGTCCACATATTAGGATTGGACACTTATTTTTACACTACAGAAGCTTTTGAACATTGACAAGTACTTTTTCATTTTACCTTTCACCAACAACATTATTATTTATCTGTGATTATTTGATTATTGTAATGTATCACTGATTCCACAAAAATTGTCCTGAGCGCCTGTTTTATTCACAATTTTTTTTTCGCTATTATTTTTTCACCTATACTAATCACTGTGCTGTTTATATTTATTGATGCATACGGGTACAAACCCAATTTTAAAGTAATAGGTCTTACTTTGATAACCTGTGTTCCAAGCGCATCCTCTTAGGTTTTTCCTACTCAGGAATTTCTTTTATATGTAAAAAAAATTACAAATCCCCCCAAACATTAAAACACACCACCCACACAACCAACCCTACTCTAAAACCCACCCAATACCCCCTTAAAAAAACCTAACACTAACCCCTTGAAGATCACTCAACCGGGCCGAAGTCCTCAACGAGTCCGGCAGAAGTGGTCCTCCAGACGGGCAGAAGTGGTCCTCCAGACGGGCAGAAGTCTTCATCCAGACGGCATCTTCTATCTTCATCCATTCGGAGCGGAGCGGGTCCATCTTCAAGACATCCCACGTGGAGCATCCTCTTCATCTGACGGCTAAGACTGAAGGAAGGTTCCTTTAAATAACGTCATCCAAGATGGCGTCCCTTCAATTCCAATTGGCTGATAGAATTCTATCAACCAATCGGAATTAAGGTAGGAAAAATCCTATTGGCTGATGCAATCAGCCAATAGGATTGAAGTTAAATCTTATTGGCTGATGCAATCAGCCAATAGGATTGAGCTGGCATTCTATTGGCTGTTCCAATTCTATCAGCCAATCGGAATTGAAGGGACGCCAGTCTTAGCTGTCAGATGAAGAGGATGCTCCTCGTCGGATGTCTTGAAGATGGACCCGCTCCGCGCCGGATGGATGAAGATAGAAGATGCCGTCTGGATGAAGACTTCTGCCCGTCTGGAGGACCACTTATGCCCATCTGGAGGACCACTTCTACCGGATTCGTTGAGGACTTCGGCCCAGATTGGTGAAGATTTATCCTGGTAAGGTGATCTTCAAGGGGTTAGTGTTAGTTTTTTTTAAGGGGTATTGGGTGAGTTTTAGAGTAGGGTTGGTTGTGTGGGTGGTGGGTTTTAATGCTGGGGGGGATTTGCAATTTTTTTTTTACAGGTAAAAGAGCTGATTACTTTGGGGCAATGCCCCGCAAAAGGCCCTTTTAAGGGCTATTTTTAATTTAGTGTAGGGTAGGGCTTTTTTCATTTTGGGGGGTGCTTTTTATTTTGTTAGGGGGATTACATTAGGTGTAATTAGTTTAAAAATCTTGTAATTTGTTTATTATTTTCTGTAATTTAGTGCTTTTGTTTTTTTGTACTTTAGCTAATTTTTTTAATTGTATTTAATTGTATTTAATTTAGGGAATTAATTTAATTACAGTGTAGTGTTAGGTGTAATTGTAACTTAGGTTAGGTTTTATTTTACAGGTACTTTTGTACTTATTTTAACTAGGAAGTTATTAAATAGTTAATAACTATTTAATAACTATTCTACCTAGTTAAAATAAATACAAACTTTCCTGTAAAATAAAAATAAACCCTTAGCTAGATACAATGTAACTATTAGTTATATTGTTGCTAGGTTAGGGTTTATTTTATATGTAAGTATTTAGTTTTAAATAGGAATAATTTAGTTAATGATAGTTATATTTATTTATATTTATTTAAATTATATTTAAGTTAGGGGTGTTAGGGTTAGGGTTAGACTAAGGTTTAGGGGTTAATACATTTAGTATAGTTGCGGCGACGTTAGAGACGGCAGATTAGGAGTTAATAAATGTAGGTAGGTGTTGGTGATGTTAGGGACAGCAGATTAGGGGTTAATAATATTTAACTAGTGTTTGCGATGCGGGAGTGCAGCGGTTTAGGGGTTAATATGTTTATTATAATGGCGGCGGTGTCCGGAGCGGCAGATTAGGGGTTAATAATATAATGTAGGTGTCGGCGATGTCGGGGGCGGCAGATTAGGGGTTAATAAGTGTTAGATTAGGGGTGTTTAGACTCGGGGTTCATGTTAGGGTGTTAGGTGTAGACATAAATTTTATTTCCCCATAGGAATCAATGGGGCTGCGTTAGGAGCTAAATGCTGCTTTTTTGCAGGTGTTAGACTTTTTCTCAGCCGGCTCTCCCCGTTGATTCCTATTGGGAAATCGTGCACGAGCACGTTACACCAGCTCACCGCTGACTTAAGCAGCGCTGGTATTGGAGTGAGATGTGGAGCAAAATTTTGCTCAACGCTCACTTCTTGTCTTTTAACGCCGGGTTTGTAAAAACCCGTAATACCAGCGCTGTCTGTAAGTGAGCTTTGAGCATAAACTGCTCGTTAGCACCGCATAGCCTCTAACGCAAAACTCGTAATCTAGCCCACAGATTGAGAACAAATATTATAAGGGACAGTAAAGTCAAAATTAAATGTTCCCGATTCAGATAGAGCATGTTATTTTAAACAACCTTCAACTTGCCTACTACTAGCAAATTTGCTTTGTTCTTTTCATATCCTTTTTAGAAGAGTAAAGCTAGTTGAGCTTAGAGAGTGCATGTGTCATTAGCTGCAGTATTTGAAACTATGTATAACATTGCTATAAACCATGTTGCAAACAGTGCTTTCAGATTACTAAAGACACTTGCACACTCATCTATGATTTCTCTTTAAGCAAAATTGATAATAGAACTATATTAAATTTAATTTTGACTTTACAGTCTCTTTAATGTTACTATAGTTGGCATTTATCTTGAGATGAACATCTCATTATTAGCATATCCTATTACAAAACGTATTTGGTTGACTACATTGTGATATAAATGACCAACTAGCTTTCCCTCTGAGTGCTATGTATCTCCCAAACATAATACACCATGACCATAACATTTCCTGATATGTTATCATGATTTCAGGCTATAAATTTGAAGCTCATCATTTATATGTATATCATATAACATATAGCTTATATATTTAACTTCAGGGAACAATTCGCTTGCTTTGAGGTATTTAAAGGACTACCTGGTTTTCTGCCTGGAACCAGTTGAGCAGAGGATGGACTGCAGAAACTAGTCAAAGTGGTAGAAGGATGATCCATAGACAAGCTAGGGATCTGAACCAGAAGAGCCGTCCAAAACCAAACATCAGGACAGGAGGACAAGACAAGTACTATAGCCCCAGAACATTTCCAATGATTATAAGCCAGAAAATCAATCTAGGGCCCCTATTTATCAAAAGGCTTATGGACCTGAACCGACAGTGCGGATTAGGTCCGCAAGACCTCGCTAAATGCGGAGAGCAATACGCTCTCCACATTTAACATTGCACCAGCAGTTCACAAGAGCTGCTGGTGCAACGCCGTCCCCTGCTGACTCGCGGCCAATGGGCCGCCAGCAGGGGGGGTGTCAATCAACCCGATCGGGTTGATTTCCGGCGATTCTAGTCCGCCTGCTCAGAGCAGGCGGACAGGGTTATGGAGCAGCGGTCTTTAGACCTCTGCTTCATAACTTGTGTTTCTGGCGAGTCTGAAGACTCGCCAGAAACACGGCCCTTCAAGCTACGTACGGAGCTTGATAAATATGGGCCAAAGAGTAGCCTATATAAGTCAGAAACTTTGCCAGGGTCAAGGTCAGAGGGACAGGTCAGGAACAAGAATGCTTTAGTCTTCATGAGAACTAACCAAGCACTGAATGGAAGTCTGAGATGACCTTTTAACACCTCCCCTTCAGGCTTGGTGCCAGGAACAAGGCCTGATTATAAAAAGTATAAAGCTTACTGCACTAACTTAATTAAAATGTACAAACAAGACAGAAGAGTATCTGCAGTATATCCTGGTATATTCCCCATTGTGTGATTTATTTTTGTCCCGTTATTTAGTATATATGGACTTTCTCACTATATATTTATTAATGCCCCTTATCGTTATCAACACCTGTCCGAAAACTCTGGAAATATACAATGGATACAGTGCAGCTGAGTAAAATATCAACTCATTAACAATTTCATGTTTGTTCACCATTTGTGTCTTACTGTAATAATTAGAAAAGTGATGCAGGTACCATCAAGCATTTGCAATTGTAAAGTCCAGAGTTATTTATCTATCTTCATAATCACACCCAAAGCTTTAAAGACACATGGGGCCCGATCCGATAAAAATCGTCGCCCGCAAAAGCTGGCGACGCCAATATTTGCGCTGGTTTGGTATCCTATATACGGCGTAACTTAGAAGTTACGCGCGTAGATTTCTGGCGTCGCCCGTAGTCTTTTGGGCCATAGACTGACATACAAAACAAGCGCAGTTTGGTATCCAATATACGGCTTAAGTACTTACGCGCGCAGATTTCAGAAAATCTACTCCAATCTCATCTCGCCACAAATTTCAGCAGCAGGAAGCCTTGCACTGACTTAGAAACCAACGTAACTCTCGGAAGGCCTAACAAGTGCATGCTTAACAACATACATATCAGCAGCTTGATCACAATAGTTAGCCTCTTAAAAGCATTTAATATTCCTGCCCCTGCAAGTTTGTCAAATCAATCACAAAGGGGTGCATCATGGGGCCCAGGGGGACATCATGGGGCCCAGGGGGACATCATGGGGCCCAGGGGGACATCATGGGGCCCAGGGAGACATCATGGGGCCCAGAGAGACATCATGGGGCCCAGGGAGACATCATGGGGCCCAGGTGGACATCATGGGGCCCAGGGAGACATTATGGGGCCCAGGGAGACATCATGGGGCCCAGGGAGACATCATGGGGCCCAGGGGGACATCATGGGGCCCAAGGGGTGCTGGAAGCCCTACAATCCCCTGTTGTTCTCTCTACACATGCTGAATCTATAGTTGTTGCTGAGGTCCATGGTGATGGTGCTGCCCCTGCTGCAGCTGATCATCGAATTACATACTGCGGAGTTCCACTGCATGTAAGTGAAACTACTACATCCCACCCCCATTCCCTTAACCACCCTAATTACTGAAAATATATCATTAGTTCAATTCATGTTTTGGTCACTATGATTTATTGACTATCATTTTGAGGAATGAAAATGGATGTTTATACATTATGTTCACACCTTCTGTAAAAACATTATTATTTAGATATATATACCCATGTGCAGGGATAGGCAAGGTGTCCTTCACTAAAACTCTTTACCTTAGAAAATGTCAGCAACAGCCTTGGCTCGTGCCTATCCCTGCACATGGGTCAATTTCTATTGGATGTGAGAAACCTTGATTTACATCTTAAAAGTGAATATCACTATATGTACCCTTCATACACAACTATGTGATGTGGTTTAGAGAACATGAATATGTCATAAACATGATGATATTACCTTTTCTGGGCCATTTCCACACAGGCCTTATTATATTTTTCAAAGATATTAGTGTATTAAAACACCCCTCACATGGATGTGGATGACAATTATATGGTAAATAACAGAGGACAAGATTTAGGATTAAATATAACAAGATTTATTTTCTTTTAGGCTTCTTAGATGAGGGGGCTGAGGGGCCTGGAGTGGGTCTCCTGCCTCTCCTGGGTTGTGTTGATTCTGAGGATCCTGCAGGAGTGCTGGCCACAGATGAGATGCTGGAGGCAATGTCCTGCTGGTGGGTGAAATGCTCCACCAACACACCCAACAGTTGGTTCTGTACCCTCCATCTGTTGTCACTCTGAATCTGCATGTCAGACATTACTCTCAGCATCTGAGATTGATTCTGGACCATAGCAGTTAAAGATGCTGCCATGTCCCGTTGCAGCTCAATGGAACGCTGTTGTAAAGTCTGTTGACTCCTGTAAAACCTGCGTTGGTCCCTCTGCATTCTCTCGCAGGTTGATGTGAGTCTCTCGCAGGTAACTGTTTGCCTCCTCTGTAGGGCAATGTATTCATCGCCCATGGCGGAAGTCAGCGGATCCATGGGCTCTTCCCCAGCAGGGACTCTAGGCACCGGTTCCATTTCTATATCCTCAGCTGGTGGTGCGGGCTGTGGAATCTCAGCTGGTAGTGCAGGCTGTGGAATCTCAGCTGGTGGTGCGGGCTGTGGAATCTCAGCTGGTGGTGCGGGCTGTGGAATCTCAGCTGGTGGTGCGGGCTGTGGAATCTCAGCTGGTGGAGCTCTTCCAAGTGCAGCAGATAGTGCAGATGTCTGGATGGACTGATAGTCCCATTGCCTGCTGGTGTGCACCCACTCAGCCTGCTGGTAGAATCCCGGAGTGGCCTGATATTGTTGGGGGGAGGGTAAAGACATCTACCCTTCGGGGCTGGCTTGGCTCCCCCTCCAAGCCAAAGGAATAGTCCTCCGGCCAGGGCTCCTGCAAGGTATCCTCATGTAATGCTGGCAGCATAACATTCAGATTGTCAATTGAGGCAGTCCAACCCAGGTCATGCCTGGCATACTCCTGCTGGACTCTCCGGACCGGTGGTCGAGGTGGAGAAATACTTTGTTCCGGTGGTGGAGGGGGATGCATGGGCGTTGGCACCCTGGTGACTGGAGGTTCTGTGGAGGAGTCAAATGATGAGAGGGATTAGTATAGTCAGATATATATCCATGTGGGCATACAATGTACATGCTAGGGCCTATACACATTCTCATGTCAAACTCTATAACATGCATGTGCACATTGAGATTTGTGATATGAGGGTTTTTAATATGCAAAGTATACATGTATGTGTTTCATACAATAGTTCTGTGTACATGTCAGTGATGGAGAAAATGTGTTCTTTAAGTGACACTATGGTTGTGATGACTATAGTTTCCATTTACTGAAAACTCTACATGTGGCTTGTGGCCTGTGTTACTCTGAGATATGTTAGTATTTCACTATTCCACCTAATATCATGAATTTCAATGTGTTAAGTAGCATTAAATGGACATTAAACCCATTTTGATTCTTTCATGATTCAGCTAGAGCATGCAATTGTAAACAACTTTGTAATTTACTTCCATTACCTAATTTGCTTCATTCTCTTGATATTCTTAGCTGAAAAGCATATCTAGATAGGCTCAGAAGCTGCTGATTGGTGGCTGCACATCAATGCCTCGTGTGATTGCCTCACCCATGTGCATTGATATTTAATAAACAAAGATTAAGAAAATAATGAAGCAAAATAGATAATAGAAGTAAATTGGGATGTTGTTGAAAACTGTATTCTCTATCTGAATAATGAAATAAAAAGATTTGTTTTCATGTCCCTTTAATGTTAAATCTCATTGTAGATGTTTTTGTTAGTAGGCCAAATACCATGCTCCTCATTGTGTACATGAATGTGTGACAATATAGGATGTTATAACTCAAATACATATAATACTGGTGTGTGGGATGTTACTCACCAGCATGCTGTGCTGATGTTGCAATCCCTGAGTCACGAGCCCCTGGAAGTCCACGGACTGCTGTGATGCTCAGGGACCTACGAATCAGCTCCTGCCACTCGTTTTATTCCGCCTCATAGTGAGGCCCACCTCCTGTTGCCCTCTGGGACATTGCTTCTTGGCCCATCTTCTCCTTAATTCTCCTCTTACAGCCGTTCCACCTCTTCTTTAGGCCATCCACATTCCTCCTCTGTTGGGACACACCATTAACGGCCTCCACCACCTTCTGCCAGGCATCTTTACGCCTACGGGCAACTCCTTTGCCCTTCTCTTGGCCAAAGAGGGCGGTATGGTTCTCCAGGACAGCCTGGACTAGAGCAAGGTTTTCAGCGAATGTGAAGTTGGGGCACCTCATACGCTCATCATCCTGGGCCGCCTGGCTCCCTCCCTGGGATGTCCTTGGTGTGGGTTCCTCCCTATCCTCTCCCTCCTCCCCCCCTTCTATCCCCATGTGCACCCTCTATCCCTCTTCTGAGTGTGCCTGGCCTTGGGGCAACCCCACTCCCATCCTCCCTTCTAGCTCTCCCTCTCCCCACTCCGCTCACTCCCTGATGGGGACCCTGCTGCTCCTCCTGTCCATAATCCTCTCCCTGCAACTCCCCTTCCCTCCCCCCCCGCCCTAGCTCTCCCTGACGTCCTCACACTACACACACTCACACTCACTCCCACTTCAATCACACACAATCACAACCAAACACTCAGCCTTTTACACTGTAAAAGATAAATAAAATGTGTAAGGTGTTATAAAAAAAAAGTGTGGTGTATTTTGTATATGTGTGTTTGCAAAATGTGTGCAATATGTAAAAAAGTGACAGTAATGTACAAGCTTAACAAATCCACCAAATCCGACCTAACTAAATATTATGCAATGCGCCTCTCTCTCTACTCTAACAACTTTCTCCTACTCACTGTAGTGTGCTGTAGCTCCAAGAACCGACCAAACACACTGAAGAAAATGGCGGCTGCGCAGGGGTTTAAGTATGAATTTTGAATCTCGTCATTACGTGGCGCATCTCTTAGAACTGGCGTAATTTTTTACGAATCGTAGGCTAATTTGCTTAAAACTACACTTTATTGAGACTTTACGTGAACAAAATACTGGCGCAAGTACTTGCGACGACTAAAATGTGTATTTGCGCACATTTTAGCTGATCGCCGGTTTTTCCTACTTACGCCAGTTTAGCATCTGACGGCGCTGTATATTGGATAGCTCGAGTTGCGAGCTGAAACTGCGGGCGACACGGGTTCCCTCGCTTGCGCCGCAAACTACACTGTATATCGGATCGCGCCCCTGGTCTGATACGTCTTTACATACCTGTATTTTTTGCCCCTGACAGACTGTCAATATTTTCTATTTTCACCAAAAAAACACTACTACAGAGCAATTATGGCTGAAGCGTGAACTAACTTTATTATCAATCCTTGATTAAAATAAAACCTGTTATATATAAAAATAGATAAAACAAATAATATATAATGATAAAAAGTAAAAAAATAAAAAAATGTATAATACAATAATTGAAATAAGGATTCTCAGACCTTCACAGATCAAAAAGTTAAAGTAACACAAGAATTAATTCAATATTGTTAATGACTACCTAATATGTTTGAATGCACTTTACTATTAATATTAATTTATGACACATATGAAATTAATAATTCAATATAATTTTAAGTAATTATAATTAGCTTAATAAAACTTTCAAATACTTTATTGCAATCATAAATGGACATTACATTTTGTAAAACTTTTACTGTTTAAAAAATGTCATTTGAACTTTATTTTTAACTTTTTTTTTATAAAAACAATTTATCTGTGAAAAAGCATCCAAGTCATATCCCCTGAAACAGACAAAACATGTTTAACTGTTCCAATGTGTAGAATTTAGACAACAAAAAAGTTTGAAAAGCTGCTAAAAAGGTGTTTTCTAAGTGACTGAAATGACAGCATGAAACCATAATCATTCAAAGTATAGGGGTTGCTTTTGTTGTATGAATACACAAAAACATAAGATAAATGGTTCAATGTTGAATGGGTTTGAATTTGAAAACTCCAAAACCAAGGAACTTGATTATCTAACTAAACTAAAAACAATCTTCATTCCACCCCTATTCATTATTGACAGGGGTCTTCTCAGGCTACGTTTTATAATTTGAATACTTTCCATCTTGGGTTTCCCCTACTTTAGATAGGAGAGTAAAATAGATATGACCATTTCAGGGCTAGGGTTTTGGGGAACATACTGAATTTGTTGCAGAAATATATAAGGCTCTTATCAAAGGAACCAGATTTCAGAACATTTATCTACATTGGTTTGTACTGTTTTGTAGCTCTTAGTTACTTAGCAATTCACGTTAAACAAACCTAATATTAAGGCTCCTGTCTTGAAATAAAATTGAGATTTTCCTTAGGATCATGTTGGAGTCTTATAGACTCTTTGACACCTTCTTTGATATAAGTATTTTGAAATAAAAATGAGTGATTTATAGTTAAGTTTTATCTTTAAAAATAAAATTGTTTACATGAAATAAGGTATCTTTTTATTATCACTTTCTCTGAATATCAGAGATCTTTTTTTCTTCTAACTTTAGCTTAAAGTGACATGCTAATTAATTAAAGCATGCACTTTTTGCATTACTAACCATACCTAAATGTTTTTAATTTCCACTACGTGGTAAAGTCCTTTTCAGAACCACAAGCAGTGTGACCGCTCTGCCGTTCCTGTTACTTCAACTCCTGATTGGCTCATCAACTGTGCTCAGGAGCTGCAGAGGTATAACACATAGGCAATTGGTGCTCTATCTAGAGCTTTTGATGGCGCTCAAACACCGCCAGAAGTAAACCTTTAATGTGCGCATATTGGTTGAAAGTAAAATGTTTGCGTTCGATATTGCAACCCTGTTAACTTCTTCTCCACATAGACTTTAATGGAGAGAGCAACTGAAAAACCCCTAACACTTATAACCTACGCGCTAAACCCGAAGGTAGTTAAGACTATTTTCCGTTCCCTTAAAACTTTTTTTTTTAAATAATATTTAAATGAATAATTTTTTTTTATTTTAATGTACAGTATTTATGTTGTGTTTGATGCAACTTTTATTTAGCCCTAACCCTTTACGCAAGGGCTTCAGTCGCTCTAACCTAATGAGCGCAAATTTAGATTGTGCTCATATGGTCGCGTTTGCTATCAACTTGTAATACACGCTCAAGTTTTACAGCTGAACTCATTTTTTATCATTTGTAGCACAAAAAAGGGAAAGGCTGAGGGACATTTTTTATTCTTAGCGGACAAAAAATATGCTTTTTAATTATTATGTTGTTGTTGTTGCTGTTTAAAAACAGTAAAGAAAGATAGAGCCTAATATTCCTCTCCTGTAGTTAATAAAATCTAGGTTATAATAAGCAAAAAATGCTTCCAAAATGTCTAAATCCAGAACAAACTATAACAATTAGAATCGTTAATTCTCATATTTAAAAGGACCAATGCTTTTAGAATTTAGTACATAGTAAAATAAAAAATAATACTAGACCCACAAAAACAAGCACCTAGCTTAATCGGATATCACCGGCTTCGATAGGGGTGATGACTGGGTTAAAGTCTTGTAGTAAAAATATTTAGGTACACTCCTTACTGCAAATTACCTAGATTTATTTAAACACAATTACCTGAAAATAAAGGACGACATCACCAAAGACCTTTCTTCATTGAAAAACCAGCCCCTCTCCTGACTTGACAGGATTGGAATAATTAAAATAAATGTTCTCCCACGTATCCTATATTTACTTCAAACTATCCCTATCCCACTCCCCACAAGCTATGTACCTCAATTGCAAGAAATCATAGAACTATTTGGTCATACACACAAACTAGAATCTAAAAATAAAATACAAATATCTTCAGCGGGAGAGGTTTTTAACGCTTGGGGCAGATTAATAGCCTCCAGCACACACCTCTCCCCTAAACCCTCACCCCTCTTGCCAATCTTTGAAAACCCAGACTTCCCATATAGTCGACTGGCATCACGCAAAGGAAAGCTCTACAGTCTCAGGACAGGCAAATTACATTATGCAATTGTAGATGGTAAATTGTGCATACAACAGCAATTACAGGATAAGAATGAGGAACTATTCTCCTCCTGGCTCCAATATAACCAGCTCCTACACTATCTTACACATCATAAACATAAACACAACTTCAACAGAAACCTTACTCCATTTGAACAGATATGCACCATGTCAAAATTCCCAAGACGACTAATATCACTGATATATGATTCTATTACTCCCACAGGACACGCTGCTCCCGACCTACACCACTACGTGGCACCGAGAGCTAGATACTGAGATAGACTATAAGTCCTGGCTCTTATCCTTTGCCTTAATAAAATACTCCTTAGTGTCAGCCACGGTACAGGATAGACATGTGCGATTCGTTAATTCGGCCGAATTCGTAAATTTTGGGATTCTGATCGATTCGGATTTCCGAATTAAAATAGTGCAGAATTTACTGAATAAATCCGAATTAGTTCAGATTTATTCGGATTTATTTGGTAGATTCGGATGTCCAAGGATTACACTAGTATTGTACAGTATATTAGGTTATATCACTCTGCTATGGGTTACACCTAATATACAGTACATAATACTAGTCTAATACACAGCACATCCCACCGAATTTCCAAACCGAATCCAGCTGAATTTATTCAAATCCGAATGAATCCGAAACGAATCCGAAACAAATTAATTAAAATTTTTCCGAATTCGAAACGATCCGAACCAAAATTCGAAAAAATCTGAATCGATCTGAACCAAACCGAATTTTTTCGCCATGCACATATCTAGTACAGGAGGTACAGCTAAAACTCCACTGCTGATGGTACTGTCTGGGTATTGCTGAGTGACATTATATAAGATATATATATATGCATTATATAGATAAATAATTAATTTATCTTAAAATATTAACCCTGGGTACAAATGTTTTGAAATTGTAAAGTACAGGTCTATTCAAACAGGCCTGAAACTACATCCCAGACACAGACCTCCCCCTAGCTATACTCAAATTATAGAATTAGATCACCTGAACTTCTGTAGTCAAAGAGAAACCAGAAGTCTGCATTTTGAAATACATTTCCAGGATGGCCAAGAAATGTAAATGTCTATCATCTAAGTGTTAATTATTCCATACTGAGTTAAATATACAAAATCCTAGACTCATTGTCTGAGTTAAAAGTATCTATGAAAGTCTTTTAAAACCTGTGTATTTTCCTATGAATAATAGAATTAGACTGATTTCTCACAACGTTCGGGGTCTCAACACTGAAGTTAAACGGAGGATGGCAATGAATCAATATAGGGCACTGAACGCCAATATAGTGTTTCTGCAAGAAACACACTTTCCTAGAGATAGCCCCCCGAAATATTGGACAAAGCAATTCACCACACACTACCACGCCACAGCACCCAAGAAGACTCGAGGAGTGTCTATCTTGATACACTCTTCGGTGGGGTTCCATCATGACAGCACACTAGCCGACCCTGAAGGCAGATACTTAATAGTGAAGGGACGTATCCTGGACAGTGAGGTCACCCTGTGTAACATATATGCCCCCAATGATAACCAACACACATTTTTTGCCAACGTGGCCCGTCTCTTGACAGATTGGTCACAAACTAAGATTATATTAGCAGGAGACTTTAACATAACCATGACCCCTAGTCAATCCCCACGCATCAAAATATTGACTCCTAAACATCACAGACACAACCGCATTGTCAAAGACATACAAGACTCGTTTGCACCACACACTCTTAGAGACACATGGAACACGCTATATGGTACAACCACAGACACTACCTTTTATTCAGCTGCACATGACTCCTACACTAGACTTGACTATATCTATACAAGCCAGATATTGCAACCCATGTTACGAAGTTCGAGAATACACGCCTGTGTGTGGTCGGACCACTCCATAATTTCGGCTGACCTAGAGGGATTAAGGGATATTAATAGAACCAGGACTTGGACATACGACACTACCTTGCTAAGAGCCAACCAAGATCATAATGACATACTCCGTGCCATGACTGAATTCTGGACTATTAACACCGACTCCACCACAAACCCTATGTACTCCTGGGCTGCTCATAAAGCAGTGATTAGGGGACTATTGATCCAACTCAAAGCTAAAAATACCAAGAAATATAGAACCCACATAGCACAATTACACAAAGATATCGAAGTATTGGAGAGACAGCACAAACTGACCAAGAACCCAGCGACGCTACGAGCCCTACAAGATAGGAAACAATCTCTAACCACACTGTTAAATACACAAGCGGCAAGGGCAGCGCAGCGACTTAAATCACAGTACTTTATCTATGCGAACAAGCCAGACAGATTTATGGCACATAGGATTAGGGAGAGATGTAGAGCATCAGCGATACCCTCAATAGAAACAGAGGGGGGAACTCTGACTTCCCACCCCCAGGAGATAGTTGATACCTTTGCAAATTTTTATGGCAAACTTTATGACGGGGAAAAGGTGACTCATAACATGGAGACAATGACCCAAACGGGAAAATTCTTAAATGACTGCAGACTGACATCGCTCACAGTAGAACAGAGAGACGCCCTTGATGCCCAGATAACTCCTGTAGAGATCCTAGGAGCCATTAAAGATTTGAAACCGGGGAAAGCAGCAGGCCCCGATGGTTTCCCAGGAGAATATTATAAACTTTTCAAAAGCACACTCGTTCCCCACTTAACCAAGTTTTGTAATTTCATTCTGGAGGGTAACCCCATCCCCCGGGAGTTGTTAGATGCAAAAATAGTAGTTATTCCCAAACCAGATAAGGACCACAAAAAATGTAGAAACTATCGTCCTATATCCTTAATTAACCAGGATCTTAAGATCTTTACAAAAATCTTAGCCAAGTGGGGTTTATACAGCATAGAGAAGCCCCAGATAACATCAGACGAGTGATTAATTTAGTTCACCACCTAGAAAAAACACAGACGCCTTCTCTGATCCTATCACTGGACGCGGAGAAGGCGTTTGATAGAATAGACTGGAAATATATGTTTGCAGTCATGGAGGAGATGGGTTTCGGTGACACCTTTCTGTCCGCTCTGCGGGCTATATACTCCAACCCACAGGCCCAAGTAACTTCAGGGGGGTATAGGTCCAACTCTTTCCCCATACTGAACGGGACGAGACAGGGGTGCCCTTTGTCACCCCTGTTGTTCGCCCTCTGTATTGAACCGCTGGCGGCCAAAATTCGGACACACCCGGACATATCGGGAGTTCGAACAGCCCACTCTGAATACAAAATCTCTTTATTTGCGGACGACATCTTGCTCACAATTACTAAACCGCTCATATCGCTTCCTAATCTACATTTGTTACTAAGTGAATTCTCAAATATATCAGGTTATAAAATAAATGTGGAAAAAAGTGAGCTCCTCCCGGTGGCCATTCCCCCACACACACGGAAAATAATAGAACTCAACTTCGAGTTTCGGTGGGCTCCCAAAACAATAAGATACCTAGGTATCAATCTTCCGGTTCAGATGCAACAGTTGTATAAATACAACTATACTCCACTCCTTAACCAATTTAGAAAAGACCTTTCGGGATGGCGGAGGTGTGGCTTTTCCTGGATGGGAAGAGTAGCGCTGATCAAAATGAACATACTCCCACGTATATTATACCTCTTTCGGGCCCTCCCCATTAAATTGATCAAAACAGATTTTGTTAAAATACAGGCTGAAATACTAGCTTTTATAAGAGGGCCGAAATCGGCCAGAATAGCAAAACAGGTGGTTTGTAAGAGTAGAGCGGCGGGGGGAGTGGGAGCTCCAGATCTCTTGGAATACTATAAAGCCGCCAGGCTAGCCCAAGACTCCTGCCTCCTGAGAAGGTCGGAAGAGGCCACCTGGGTATTCTTGGAGATGGAACTAGGGGGGTGGGAGGACAGAGACTCGATTCTATGGGACGCACAAACTACTCACCCAACTAAGACATATACAAAAACATACACCACGGACCTGACCATAAAGACTTGGACACAAACACTTAAAAGAACAGACTTGTTCCCAGAATTTTCTCTAATGACACCAATTAGATGCCTCTTATCCGGAGACTCCCGCAGACTAGTGGCCAAATGGGAAAACAAGGGGCTCTACAGAGTAGCAGATGTGATACAGGGGGGACAGTTGCTTCCTTTTACCCAGTTACAGACAAAACTGATTCCTATAAAGCTCCACTGGTACCTATATCTTCAGTTAAACTCCTCCTTGCACTTATTCCTGAAAAATTCAAAAAAGGGACAATCTACGGTGTTAGAAACCTATAGCACAAATCCTACAAGGACCAAACACAATATCTCTAAAATATACATAACACTGCAGACGCCCCCAAACAGAGCTAAATCCACGATAATGGTAAAATGGGAGGAAGACTTGAACATAAGTAAAGAAGTACACGAATGGGAGGAACTATTCCAAGTAGCTGATAAGGGATTAATTAGTATGGATCTAAAGGAAAATGTCACAAAGACCCTATTTAGATGGTACCTAACCCCAATGAGGACAGCCCATATACAGCCAAATGGCAGCAACTTATGTTACAGAGGGTGTGGGGAATTGGGATCCTACAAACACATGTGGTGGGAATGTAGGGAAATACAGGGGACATGGCAAAAACTCTCTGCCCTTATTAGCCAAACGCTGGAGGAGGAGGTTACACTCACTATCCAACAAGCATTACTACACAAACACATAGACAGATTCCATAGATATATCAATACATTCATCAGAATTCTGTGCACAGTGAAAAGGGTTTGCATTGCAAAATACTGGAAGATAGGGTCACCCCCATGGTTAGAAATATACAATAAAATATGCCACACCTATACTATGTATGAATACGCAACAGACACGTTAAATAATATGGCCTCTTTTCAGAAGATATGGTACTACTGGATTAGCAATGCACACTCCACAGAGGAGAACGCGCAGGCCGACTTGACCCCTAGAAACTAGGTCTGAACGCTTCTTATAGGCCTTGGAGGATCGCTGGGAGCGGGGACACTATCTCCCCCTTCTCTACTCTCTTCCCCCCCCCTCCCCCTTTCCCCCCCCCCCCCCCATTTTTTTTCCTTCCCTTTCTGAAACTGTTTTATTTGAAAGGAGTCTTAAGGACAACTACTTACCTTAATCTAAATGTTTACTTGTTCATTAAGAGAGTTAAGAAATTGTCACCCTTGTTTTTTTTACTGTTCTATTATTGAGAAACAGACTTACGTGATGATAACTCTGTAACAATCCATCTGGGTCAATCTCCAAGATACAGAGGAACACCTTGGACATCTTTGGATACTGATGTAGTATCCCAGAATCCTCTACACGCAAAGATAGGTCTTTCTGAGTCTATGAAATGTATTGAGATGCGGAGGAGGGTGGAGGAGAATGCTGTTTGGGTATATTAAGATTGTCATCTCTTGTTATCTTAATGTTTATGTTTCTGGAGAAATGGCTGATCAATTTTTGTATTGTAAGTAAACAAGAATTACGTAACCAATAAAGAATATTTAAACATAAAACCTGTGTATTTTGAAAGCATATACGATTAAAACTTAAATATATAAATTGTATAATGATCAGATCTATTTAAAATACTTAGATTATATAAACAATATATATATGGGTCTGCAAGATATACCTTTATGTATGATATACTATATTAGATTAGTGTTTGCTGTATTGAGTGGGTAGCTGTATTTAAAATGTTTGACTGTGTCAGAATAAAACTACATTGATTTTTCTTTGTTTCAGGAATCTGACGTGAAAATGAGGTTTTGAAATAAATACATATTCAATAAGTTATCCTATTAACCCCTTAATGACCGCAGCACTTTTCCATTTTCTGTCCGTTTGGGACCAAGGCTATTTTTACATTTCTGCGGTGTTTGTGTTTAGCTGTAATTTTCCTCTTACTCATTTACTGTACCCACACATATTATATACCGTTTTTCTCGCCATTAAGTGGAATTTCTAAAGATACCATTATTTTCATCATATCTTATAATTTACTATAAAAAAAATTATATAATATGAGGAAAAAATGGAAAAAAACACACTTTTTCTAACTTTGACCCCCAAAATCTGTTACACATCTACAACCACCAAAAAACACCCATGCTAAATAGTTTCTAAATTTTGTCCTGAGTTTAGAAATACCCAATGTTTACATGTTCTTTGCTTTTTTTGCAAGTTATAGGGCCATAAATACAAGTAGCACTTTGCTATTTCCAAACCCCTTTTTTTCAAAATTAGCGCTAGTTACATTGGAACACTGATATCTTTCAGGAATCCCTGAATATCCCTTAACATGTATATATTTTTTTTTAGAAGACACCCCAAAGTATTGATCTAGGCCCATTTTGGTATATTTCATGCCACCATTTCACCGCCAAATGCAATCAAATAAAGAAAATCATTCACTTTTTCACAATTTTTTTCACAAACTTTAGGTTTCTCACTGAAATTATTTACAAACAACTTGTGCAATTATGGCATAAATGGTTGTAAATTATTCTCTGGGATCCCCTTTGCTCAGAAATAGCAGACATGTATGGCTTTTGTTGTTGCTTTTTGGTAATTAGAAGGACGCTAAATGCCACTGCGCACCACACGTGTATTATGCCCAGCAGTGAAGGGGTTAATTAGGGAGCATGTAGGGAGCTTCTAGGGTTAATTTTAGCTTTAGTGTAGTGTAGTAGACAACCCAAAGTATTAATCTAGGCCCATTTTGGTATATTTCATGCCACCATTTCACCGCCAAATGCGATCAAATTAAAAAAAACGTTAAATTTTTCACAATTTTAGGTTTCTCACTGAAATCATTTACAAGCAGCTTGAGCAATTATGTCACAAATGGTTGTAAATGCTTCTCTGGGATCCCCTTTGTTCAGAAATAGCAGACATATATGACTTTGGCGTTGCTTTTTGGTAATTAGAAGGCCGCTAAATGCCGCTGCGCATCACACGTGTATTATGTCTAGCAGTGAAGGGGTTAATTAGGTAGCTTGTAAGGAGCTTGCAGGGTTAATTTTAGCTTTAGTGTAGAGATCAGCCTCCCACCTGACACATCACACCCCCTGATCCCTCCCAAACAGCTCCCTTCCCTCCCCCACCCCACAATTGTCCCCGCCATCTTAAGTACAGGCAGAATGTCTGCCAGTACAAAAATAAAGGGAATCTTTTTTTTTTTTTTTTTAAATTGTATAGCATATTTACATATGCTGCTGTTTAGGATCCCCCTTAGCCCCCAACCTCCCTGATCCCCCCTCAAGCATCTCTCTAACCATCCCCCTTTGCCTTTTTGGGGGCCATCTTGGGTACTGGCAGCTATCTGCCAGTACCCAATTTGCAGAAAAAATGTTGTTGTTTTTTATTTTTCCCCAGTTTTTTTTCTGTAGTGTAGCTTCCCTCCCACATACCAACCCAACACCCCCTGATTTTGCTTTTTATTTTTATTATTTTTATATTTTAGAACCCTGATTAGATTAGATATTTTCTGTAGTGTAGCGGTTCCCACCCGCTCCCTCCCGTGCACGCGCCCGCCCCTCCCTATCGTGCACCCTCGCGCGTCCGTGCGCGCCCCTGGTCATCCCCACCCACGATCCCGCCCCTCTCCACATCACTGGGCCCATCGATGGTCGCCACCCGCCTCCCACGTCGGCTCCCACCCACCAACGATACCGGCCATCGATGTCCGGTGCAGAGAGGGCCACAGAGTGGCTCTCTCTGCATCGGATGGCCATACATGGTTATTGCAGGATGCCTCCATATCGAGGCATCACTGCAATAACCGGAAAGCAGCTGGAAGCGAGCAGGATCGCTTCCAGCTGCTTTCCACACCGAGGACGTGCAGGGTACGTCCTCAGGCGTTAACGGCCTTTTTTTTGAGGACGTACCCTGCACGTCCTCGGTCATTAAGGGGTTAAGATAATCATGAATGTGGGTCCATATTTTAAACATTGTTGAGACGTGAAATGGTGAAGTGAAATATCTGTATTGAGTGATCAATAATTATAATGCTGCTATATATCTGTCATGATATAATAATTAAGAATATAATTACTTATTAATATGGCTATATGATTAATCACATCAGACTGCTACTTACAGACGATATTATGATATAAAATAGTAGGAAATATATATCATATGTATATATTTCTTTCATGTAATTAGCAAGAGTCCATGAGCTAGTGACGTATGGGATATACATTCCTACCAGGAGGGGCAAAGTTTCCCAAACCTCAAAATGCCTATAAATACACCCCTCACCACACCCACAAATCAGTTTTACAAACTTTGCCTCCTATGGAGGTGGTGAAGTAAGTTTGTGCTAGATTCTACGTTGATATGCGCTCCGCAGCAGGTTGGAGCCCGGTTTTCCTCTCAGCGTGCAGTGAATGTCAGAGGGATGTGAGGAGAGTATTGCCTATTTGAATTCAATGATCTCCTTCTACGGGGTCTATTTCATAGGTTCTCTGTTATAGGTCGTAGAGATTCATCTCTTACCTCCCTTTTCAGATCGACGATATACTCTTATATATATATATATACCATTACCTCTGCTGATTTTCGTTTCAGTACTGGTTTGGCTTTCTACAACATGTAGATGAGTGTCCTGGGGTAAGTAAATCTTATTTTCTGTGACACTCTAAAGCTATGGTTGGGCACTTTTATATAAAGTTCTAAATATATGTATTCAAACATTTATTTGCCTTGACTCAGGATGTTCAACATTTCCTTATTTCAGACAGTCAGTTTCATATTTGGGATAATGCATTTGAATATATAAATTTTTATCTTACCTTAAAATTTGACTTTCCCTGTGGGCTGTTAGGCTCGCGGGGGCTGAAAATGCTTCATTTTATTGCGTCATTCTTGGCGCGGACTTTCTTGGCGCGAAAATTTTTCTGTTTCCGGCGTCATACGTGTCGCCGGAAGTTGCGTCATTTTTGACATTTTTCGCGCCAAAAATGTCGGCGTTCCGGATGTGGCGTCATTTTTGGCGCCAATAGCATTTAGGCGCCAAATAATGTGGGCGGTTTTTTTGGCGCTAAAAAAACATGGGCGTCATTTTTGTCTCCACTTTATTTAAGTCTCATTATTTATTGCTTCTGGTTGCTAGAAGCTTGTTCACTGGCATTTTTTTCCCATTCCTGAAACTGTCATTTAAGGAATTTGATCAATTTTGCTTTATATGTTGTTTTTTCTATTACATATTGCAAGATGTCCCACGTTGCAACTGAGTCAGAAGATACTTCTGGAAAATCACTGCCTGATGCTGGAGCTACCAAAGCTAAGTGTATCTGCTGTAAACTTTTGGTAGCTGTTCCTCCAGCTGTTGTTTGTATTGTATGTCATGACAAACTTATTAATGCAGATAATATTTCCTTTAGTAAAGTTACATTACCTGTTGCTGTTCCGTCAACATCTAATACTCAGAGTGTTCCTGATAATATAAGAGATTTTGTTTCTAAATCCATTAAGAAGGCTACGTCTGTTATTCCTCCTTCTAGTAAACATAAAAAGACTTTTAAAACTTCTAATTTTTCAGATGAATTTTTAAATGAACATCATCATTCTGATTCTGATAATAGTTCTTCTGGTTCAGAGGATTCTGTCTCAGAGGTTGATGCTGATAAATCTTCATATTTATTTAAAATGGAATTTATTCGTTCTTTGCTTAAAGAAGTCCTAATTGCATTAGAAATTGAGGATTCTGGTCCTCTTGATACTAAATCTAAACGTTTAGATAAGGTTTTTAAATCTCCTGTAGTTATTCCAGAAGTTTTTCCTGTTCCTGGTGCTATTTCTGAAGTAATTTCCAGGGAATGGAATCATTTGGGTAATTCATTTACTCCTTCTAAACGTTTTAAGCAATTATATCCTGTGCCATCTGACAGATTAGAGTTTTGGGACAAAATCCCTAAGGTTGATGGGGCTGTCTCTACTCTTGCTAAGCGTACTACTATTCCTACGGCAGATGGTACTTCCTTTAAGGATCCTTTAGATAGGAAAATTGAATCCTTTCTAAGAAAAGCTTACTTGTGTTCAGGTAATCTTCTTAGACCAGCTATATCTTTAGCGGATGTTGCTGCAGCTTCAACTTTTTGGTTAGAAGCTTTAGCGCAACAAGTAACAGATCATAATTCTCATAACATTATTATTCTTCTTCAACATGCTAATAATTTTGTTTGTTATGCCATCTTTGATATCATTAGAGTTGATGTCAGGTATATGTCTCTAGCTATTTTAGCTAGAAGAGCTTTATGGCTTAAAACTTGGAATGCTGATATGTCTTCTAAGTCTACTCTGCTTTCCCTTTCTTTCCAGGGTAATAAATTATTTGGTTCTCAGTTGGATTCTATTATCTCAACTGTTACTGGAGGGAAAGGAACTTTTTTACCACAGGATAAAAAATCTAAAGGTAAATTTAGGTCTAATAATCGTTTTCGTTCCTTTCGTCACAACAAGGAACAAAAGCCTGATCCTTCATCCTCAGGAGCGGTATCAGTTTGGAAACCATCTCCAGTTTGGAATAAATCCAAGCCTTTTAGAAAATCAAAGCCAGTTCCTAAGTCCACATGAAGGTGCGGCCCTCATTCCAGCTCAGCTGGTAGGGGGCAGATTACGTTTTTTCAAGGAAATTTGGATAAATTCCGTTCACAATCTTTGGATTCAGAACATTGTTTCAGAAGGGTACAGAATTGGTTTCAAGATAAGGCCTCCTGCAAAGAGATTTTTTCTTTCCCGTGTCCCAGTAAATCCAGCGAAGGCTCAAGCATTTCTGAAATGTGTTTCAGATCTAGAGTTGGCTGGAGTAATTATGCCAGTTCCAGTTCTGGAACAGGGGCTGGGGTTTTATTCAAATCTCTTCATTGTACCAAAGAAGGAGAATTCCTTCAGACCAGTTCTGGATCTAAAAATATTGAATCGTTATGTAAGGATACCAACATTCAAAATGGTAACTGTAAGGACTATCCTGCCTTTTGTTCAGCAAGGGCATTATATGTCTACAATAGATTTACAGGATGCATATCTGCATATTCCGATTCATCCAGATCACTATCAGTTTCTGAGATTCTCTTTCCTAGACAAGCATTACCAGTTTGTGGCTCTGCCGTTTGGCCTAGCAACAGCTCCAAGAATTTTTACAAAGGTTCTCGGTGCCCTTCTGTCTGTAATCAGAAAACAGGGTATTGTGGTATCTTGGTACTTGCTCAGTCTTCACATTTAGCAGAATCTCATATGAATCGACTTGTGTTGTTTCTTCAAGATTATGGTTGGAGGATCAATTTACCAAAAATTTCATTGATTCCTCAGACAAGGGTAACCTTTTTAGGTTTCCAGATAGATTCAGTGTCCATGACTCTATCTTTGACAGACAAGAGACGTCTAAAATTGATATCAGCTTGTCGAAACCTTCAGTCACAATCATTCCCTTCGGTAGCCTTATGCATGGAAATTCTAGGTCTTATGACTGCTGCATCGGACGCGATCCCCTTTGCTCGTTTTCACATGCGACCTCTTCAGCTCTGTATGCTGAACCAGTGGTGCAGGGATTACACAAAGATATCTCAATTAATATCTTTAAAACCGATTGTACGACACTCTCTGACGTGGTGGACAGATCACCATCGTTTAGTTCAGGGGGCTTCTTTTGTTCTTCCGACCTGGACTATAATTTCAACAGATGCAAGTCTGATAGGTTGGGGAGCTGTTTGGGGGTCTCTGACAGCACAAGGGGTTTGGGAATCTCAGGAGGTGAGATTACCGATCAATATTTTGGAACTCCGTGCAATTTTCAGAGCTCTTCAGTCATGGCCTCTTCTAAAGAGAGAATCGTTCATTTGTTTTCAGACAGACAATGTCACTACTGTGGCATACATCAATCATCAAGGAGGGACTCACAGTCCTCTGGCTATGAAAGAAGTATCTCGAATTCTGGTTTGGGCGGAATCCAGCTCCTGTCTAGTTTCTGCGGTTCATATCCCAGGTATAGACAATTGGGAAGCGGATTATCTCAGTCGCCAAACGTTACATCCGGGCGAATGGTCTCTTCACCCAGAGGTATTTCTTCAGATTGTTCAAATGTGGGGACTTCCAGAAATAGATCTGATGGCCTCTCATCTAAACAAGAAACTTCCCAGGTATCTGTCCAGATCCAGGGATCCTCAAGCGGAAGCAGTGGATGCATTGTCACTTCCTTGGAAGTATCATCCTGCCTATATCTTTCCGCCTCTAGTTCTTCTTCCAAGAGTAATCTCCAAGATTCTGAAGGAATGCTCGTTTGTTCTGCTGGTGGCTCCAGCATGGCCTCACAGGTTTTGGTATGCGGATCTTGTCCGGATGGCCTCTTGCCAACCGTGGACTCTTCCGTTAAGACCAGACCTTCTGTCGCAAGGTCCTTTTTTCCATCAGGATCTCAAATCCTTAAATTTAAAGGTATGGAGATTGAACGCTTGATTCTTAGTCAAAGAGGTTTCTCTGACTCTGTGATTAATACTATGTTACAGGCTCGTAAATCTGTATCTAGAGAGATATATTATAGAGTCTGGAAGACTTATATTTCTTGGTGTCTTTCTCATCATTTTTCCTGGCATTCTTTTAGAATTCTGAGAATTTTACAGTTTCTTCAGGATGGTTTGGATAAAGGTTTGTCTGCAAGTTCCTTGAAAGGACAAATCTCTGCTCTTTCTGTTCTTTTTCACAGAAAGATTGCTAATCTTCCTGATATTCATTGTTTTGTACAAGCTTTGGTTCGTATAAAACCTGTCATTAAGTCAATTTCTCCTCCTTGGAGTTTGAATTTGGTTCTGGGGGCTCTTCAAGCTCCTCCGTTTGAACCTATGCATTCATTGGACATCTAATTACTTTCTTGGAAAGTTTTGTTCCTTTTGGCCATCTCTTCTGCCAGAAGAGTTTCTGAATTATCTGCTCTTTCTTGTGAGTCTCCTTTTCTGATTTTTCATCAGGATAAGGCGGTGTTGCGAACTTCTTTTAAATTCTTACCTAAGGTTGTGAATTCTAACAACATTAGTAGAGAAATTGTGGTTCCTTCATTATGTCCTAATCCTAAGAATTCTAAGGAGAAATCATTGCATTCTTTGGATGTGGTTAGAGCTTTGAAATATTATGTTGAAGCTACTAAGAATTTCCGAAAGACTTCTAGTCTATTTGTTATCTTTTCTGGTTCTAGGAAAGGTCAGAAGGCTTCTGCCATTTCCTTGGCATCTTGGTTGAAATCTTTAATTCATCATGCTTATGTCGAGTCGGGTAAAACTCTGCCTCAAAGGATTACAGCTCATTCTACTAGGTCAGTTTCTACTTCCTGGGCGTTTAGGAATGAAGCTTCGGTTGACCAGATTTGCAAAGCAGCAACTTGGTCTTCTTTGCATACTTTTTCTAAATTCTACCATTTTGATGTGTTTTCTTCTTCTGAAGCTGTTTTTGGTAGAAAAGTACTTCAGGCAGCTGTTTCAGTTTGAATCTTCTGCTTATCATTTTTTTTTTTATTATAAAATTTAAACTTTATTTTGGGTGTGGATTATTTTCAGCGGAATTGGCTGTCTTTATTTTATCCCTCCCTCTCTAGTGACTCTTGAGTGGAAAGATCCACATCTTGGGTAGTCATTATCCCATACATCACTAGCTCATGGACTCTTGCTAATTACATGAAAGAAAACATAATTTATGTAAGAACTTACCTGATAAATTCATTTCTTTCATATTAGCAAGAGTCCATGAGGCCCACCCTTTTTGTGGTGGTTATGATTTTTTTGTATAAAGCACAATTATTCCAATTCCTTATTTTTTATGCTTTCACACTTTTTTTCTTATCACCCCACTTCTTGGCTATTCGTTAAACTGATTTGTGGGTGTGGTGAGGGGTGTATTTGTAGGCATTTTGAGGTTTGGGAAACTTTGCCCCTCCTGGTAGGAATGTATATCCCATACGTCACTAGCTCATGGACTCTTGCTAATATGAAAGAAATGAACTTATCAGGTAAGTTCTTACATAAATTATGTTATTCTAAATATACTCATGTTTGGACTTGTAAATACGTGGTCAGTTACATTAGATGGACCATGTATTGAACATATAGTTTAATAAAGCTAGGAAATTATGAGTGCATTAAATAAATATATATACTGTATATCCCTGTAATTGAGAAATAGAATATTTTAATATGCATGTCTCATTCCCATTCCTGTTGTTGTTCCCCCAATGGGCTAAAACCAGTACTACAGCCAAAAGGTTTGGCTGCTAGGAGTGGCATTCCAAGTAGCCAATGAGAGATAAGGGCATATCCAAATTCTATTGAATGATTAAGAAATGGGTAGGAGTTTGGTCTCTGACAGAAGGGCCTTTTTTTGCTGCTTATTTTGGTGACTGAGGGAGCCTTGCCTGTTGTCCTTGTTGCAATCCTGCCTTGCTGCCATTTTGCTTATAGTGGAACGCAAGTGCAAACACAGTTTTCTGTAAAACAAATCCTGTTGGGACCCTCTTTCTGGATAAAAGATTATTTGGCTTAATTCTCTTCCAAAACTGGTGCAATATTTCCCCACGAATGACAATAGAGTTATCTGGAACATTGAACTCTCATATTGGTTACTGGTAATGTATTAAAGGTTGTTTTATATTTTTAATTTTAAAAAGCAAAGATATGCTTTATTGCTGTAGTTTAATTTAAGCTGGTATTTAAAGGGGTACTCTATAGTTGCAACACTAGTATTAAATAGACCAATGTATTTCATATATTAAATATACTAGCGCTAAGTCAATTATTATTGAGAAAAGGGTCAGGCATTAATATTTATAAATTTGATTGAGTTACTATGATTTATTTAAAAAATTGCATTTATTATTGTGGTTAAATCTCTGGTTAATTATTTGAAGTATTATAAGACTATTTTGGGCCAAATAGTTTAATTATATTTTTTTGGAAGTTCTATTAGATTTATTGAGATTTGGTAAGATTTGTGTTGAAAGATTTGGTTATATTGTTAACTAAGCAATGTTAAGTAAGTAGTCCATATTTTGGTATTGGAGTAAGTGTTGCTGGTTAAATACAAATTGTTCTGGTAAAATTCATGTGGGACTTTTGTTAAGTGATTCATTTTGAGTTAAGGTTAATTCATAGAAATATTTAATCCATTCATGGGATAATAGACAATATCTAGTGAATAGTGATTAATCTAAATATCTCTATAGCCTGCTTTACATTTTATATTGAGTATTGTTACAACTAGACATATATATTTGGTCATAATTCATACACTATTTTCTGCATAAATATAATCGACGAGTTTATAGAGACAGGAATTAATTTAATTTGAGTTTAAATACTAATGTTTATAATAATGTTAGTGTCATAATTTCTAGATATCTCAATATCATTCTTGAATACAATATAGAGATTATATAACGTTTCATTGGAGTGTATTGACAAATTCCCCTATAGTAATTAGAGATATTGCTGACAATATTTTTATTATGGATTATTAATATTCATAATTTCATTAATCAAAAATATTGTTACGTTAAAATAGATAACACGTTTGAGGTAACTGCTGAGATAGAATGAAATAATATTGTAACCTAGGATATATAACAGTACCTAACACCCGAAAGACTCCACAGATGTTTCCGGCTGTTAGCACAAAATGCTGGAGGGGACATGGCAGTAATGGGTCCTTACTTCACATATGGTTGTCTTGCCCATATGGTTAGAGGTCTTGGGAGACATCAAATATACTAGACATAATAATTACTAACACTCCAGAGGTCCTCCTATTCTTCAATCTGCCCAAAACCACAAAATCTGCAAAATTAGCATTGCTATTAATAATGCTTACTGGAGCAAAAAAACTAATCCCTAAAAACTGGAAATCCCAGAATACCCTAACAGCTGAAGATTGGCAGACCTAAGTTTTACATCTACTAACTCTAGAAAGGTTTCACTACTTAAAAATGAACACATTAAACACACATGAAAGGATGTTAGCCCTCTGGAACAAAACACCTCCATAGTAAATTTTATCCTTGCCCAAGATATTCTACCCACAAATCACTTACATACTAGACTGGCCACCCCCCCCCCTTTTTTTTCTTCTTCTTCCTCTTCCACCCCTTGCTTGCCCCTCTTTGTCAGCAACAAACATAATTTTTCTATATTATAACCTCTTTTCCACAACAACTGAAAAATGCACACTCTCTAATGTTAAATGTTTGTTAAAAAAAAAGTTTAAACGAAAAGCTTGTTATAAGGATCACAATAATAAGGACTACTGGACTTTATAAAAGACAGGGCCCAATTCACAGGCCCCTGATCTGATCTCTCTATATTATAACCACCCCATGTGTACTACGCTCATAGCTCTTATGTTTGCAGTCTATGTAAGTTTATATTGATAATGCATGACTAGCAGATCACTAATCTACTTTATTTACTGTACACATGCAAATTTGATTCAATAAAGCTTGGTTTATAAAAAAAAAAGGAATCTGGATTTGGGAACTTTAAATTTGTGGCTGCAAAAAAGTTTTTAGTCTTGAGCCGCAGTAGGTAGAAATGCATTATCTTGACTATTGGGTATGATATCCAGTCATAGAATATTTGAGTTGGCTGCCTCAAAACACACAGCTGTCAGACATTCAGAGGAGTTTAACTTTGGGAACTTTCATTTATTATACAGTCTAAGTGACTACATAGGATACTAAACTGTTTATCTTATACTAATTAATTCATGAAATCATTTATTAATGTGTACTTTGATGCATGTTCCTTACGGGTTTGTATAGAAACATCTCATATGTAAACTGTAATTGTAAAGGGAAGCAGAGTTCATCCATGGAGCTATAGACCAGTAAGTCTAACAACAGTGATTGGGAAGCTACTAGAAGTGGTATATTCAAAATAAGATTATTCATGAGTGACAATGCGGTTTCTGAGAATTAGATCAAGACAAATTATTCTAAACGTTTCATAGAGGACATAAGTAGGAAAATAGAAGATACATCAGTTGATGTGATTTTGCAAATGCTTTTTATACACTAGCACATCAGAATAGAATAACTGGGTGAAAGACTGGAAACAAAGAGTTGTAATAAATTGACCATACTGAAATGGGACAGAAGTAACAACTGGGGACTCAGTATTGGGCCCAGTTCTTTTAAATATTTTTTATAAACCTATAGAAAGGATTAGAAAGCAATATTTCTACCTTTACAGGTGATACTTAATTGTTTAAGGTGGGCATGTTAAAGCAGGATATAATTGCTTTGCAAGAGGATTTACAAATGAGATTTAACATTGAGCCTAAGAGCCCAACTGTTTGCAGATCACCTTCATAAGAGCTGACTACAACAGTGTGACTCTCGGTAGGGCCCTCTACCCATTTGATCCCTATAAATGTTACCTTGTATACCACCTATGTTTATAGCGCTGTGGAATCTGACAACAACCTAAAAATAAATGTTCAATTCCAGACATCAGCATCTAAGGTATTAGCATGTACACAAAGGGGCATGGATACAAGAGAATAAAGTGCCTATTTAAACATAGTAGAACAGGGCTGGACCAGGTGAATCACTGGTTAAGGGGCAGAGTCATATGTGATGCCCATCTGCATGTTCTCATGGGAATTTTGAATCTGCTGAACTTTAATCTCTTAGACAACTGACTGGGTTTAGAGAGTTGAGGGGACTAATTTTATTCTTGGACCCAGGCAGCACAATGTGTTGAGCCCACCCTTTAGCAGAACTAGAAAGGCTCCAGAAAAGGGCTACACAATTAATAAAGAAATTAGAACATTTACAATATTAGGAGCTATTAGCTAAATGTACTCTAGAAAAAAAGTGCACGAGTGGTGATATTACTTTACTAAATATTCCAAGAAAATGGCTTGTTATGTTAAAACTTTTACAGAAATTAAAGATACCTTTTCTCACTCTTTTACATTTTGACTGTCATACTTTTAATCAAAGGACCAGTAAATACAGTAGATTTGCATAATCAACAAATGCAATAATACTTTGGGGTCGATTTATCATGTGTCTGGCCAACATGATCCGCTGTAGCAATCATGTCCTCCAGACATTGATAAATGCTGACAGCGTTTATCAGTGCACAAGGAGTTCTGGTGAACTGCTTGTGCAATGCTGCCCCATGCAGCTTCGCAGCTAATTGGCCGCTAGCAGGGGGTGTCAATCAACCCGATCATATAAGAGGCAGCGTAAGAGTTAAGGAGCTCTATAAATCAGCAGCCTTAGTCTGAACTTCAAATGACATTTCAAAGTTAAGTCTATTTCCACTCCAACTGCATCATGTGACATCCATCAGCCAATCACAAATGCATATACGTATAGTCTATGATTTCTTGCACATGCTCAGTTGGAGCTGGTGACTCACAAATTGTAAATATAAAAAGACTGTGAATATTTTGTTATGGAAGTAAATTGGAAAGTTGTTTAAAATTGCTGCTCTATCTGAATCACAATTTCTAATGACCAATGGAGAAAAAAATCCTCTCCATTAAGAAATTCTCTTTATTAGTTTCTGTTTTGCAAACCAATTATAAGCAGTTAATGATATGGTACCTCACCTTATTCGACTCTATTCCATTTGGAATTGTTGGAGATGATGGGGCCCATTTATCAAGCTCTGGATGGAGCTTGAGGGAACATGTTTCTGGCGAGCCTGCAGGCTTGCCAGAAACACCAGTAATGAAGCAGCGGTCTAAAGACCGCTGCTCCATAACCTGTCCGCCTGCTCTGAGCAGGCGGACAGACACCCCCCAATCTGCAGGGGTCGGCGTTGCACCAGCAGTTCACAAGAGCTGCTGGTGCAATGCTGAATATGGAGAACGTATTGCTCTCTGCATTCAGCAAGGTCTGTCAGACCTGATCCGCACTGTCGGATCAGGTCCGGCAGACCTTTGTTAAATAGGCCCCAATGTGGGGGAAGAGGGCTATTCTATGCCAGATGATCTAAAATGATCCTCCAGTACTATGAGATCTCTCACAAGATTATAGAACCTTGCCATACTTTTCTAAGGGGTATTGTCTGTATTTTTGTATGTATAGAAGAGACAAGCCCAGTGCAATATAGTACTGCATGGCATGACAGTTCTGTTATATTTACACTGAACTTTGTATTTGAAATGATCTTAGACTCCAGATTTAGACTTTATTTGTGTTACATTTAAGCTTTGCACTGTTTTGTATTTTAATGCCTCTAAAGCAATGATCTCAAAGTACCGGCACTAGGGCCAAATACGGCCCACAAGATCGTTTCACCTGGCCCTCCCTAGTATATTAGGTAAATCATTAATTTGGGCCCATCAATTTCTTTTTTAGGGTTATAATAGGTGTAACTGGTTGATGTTCTATACAGGCACTCACAAGATAAATATGAAGACAAGCATGTATTGTCCAGTGTATACTACTTAGATAAATGTCACTTTTTCCACCGTTATGCAGTTCCAGAATGACCACTTCTTTTGGCATTCACAAGATAAATATAGACAATTGTGTTTGTTCCTTGTGGGCGGCTACAGCTTCCACCATGCACTACCACTTGGGCAAATTTCACTTCCAATTCCTAGGATATACAGTTCCAGAGAACTTTCTCTTTTTAAGTGGCCCCCATGGAAGAACAACACTTGTTCAGTGGCACCCCCATACATTGAGCTTGATACCCTTGCTTCAGATCCTTTATGCTGCATTGTACTTAGGTTTTGGATTTTAAAAATGCTGATTATGCTTTAAAAGTTCCTGTGTAACTTTAACAAAGAGCATACCTTGTATATTTATATGTATCTTTTATAAATTACATTGCACTTTGTAAATGTTCTGTGTGTAATGAATCTTACAGCTTTAGACAGGGCAGGGGAGTTCCCAGGGTGTGTCTGAATATCTCTCACAAGTCAAATGATGTTCTCTAAGCCAGTGATTTTCAACCTATTTTTTGCCGTGGCACACTTTTTTACATTAAAAAATCCTGCGGCACACTACCATCCACAAAATCACACATTGTAGCCTAATACAGTATATATATATATATATATATATATATATATATACACACACACACACACACATACACTGTATTGTGCTGTCATGCCATGCCTCCTACAAACTATACGTGACATATTGACATTCATTCACAAACAATCATAATGAAAAGTCCCCCCCCCCCCCGCAAACAGGGAAAAGTGTTATATGTGGTGCAAGATATATATATATATATATATATATATATATATATATATATTGGCGCGCTGCCGCTGTGCAGTTACCCTCAGTCATCATCTCACTCAAAATAAAAAACGTCCCATTGTAAAAAACAAGCAAAATTTAAAAAATTTCACACTATTGTCAGTCTGCCGCGGCACACCTGAGGATCTCTCAGGGCACACTAGTGTGCCACGGCACACTGGTTGAAAAACACTGCTCTAAGCATTTTACACCTGCATGCCTCACAAATGTATCTTGCCAGGTGTAGCCAGGCGAAGTTTGCACAATATTCACAATGCACTAAATTAACTGTCAGAAAAGTAGTGTAGTAAACTAGAAGCAAATGCAACTTAAATTGTAGTGACTCAATTTTTTCAGTTTAATTTGCATTTGCTGCAAACTGAGACTTTATTTCAGTGCCAGACGCTCCCCCTGTTAACTTCACTCTCCCTGTGAGATTCTCTATGCCAGAGAGCCTAATTTTTTTATATGAAAGACAGCTCTCATCTTACTGGGACTTTCAGGTTCTTCCCTTTTTCCTACAGAATTCAATGTGTTGTCTCCAAACTGAAGCATTTAGTCACATCTGGTGTAATTGCGAAATAAAAAAAAACCATATTGGGACCAGATGATTAATTTAATTGATCTTGCTTTTGGTTGCTCAGCAGAGAAACACCATTTATTTTCTCTTAAATCTCCCACATTTGATTTCTTGTGAATATAAATTTTTAAAATGTCAAACTGTGTCTAATACCCCTACAATGGAAACAGAAAATATGTCCTTCTATTCTTGCCTCAAACAATTATGTGACATTTATGCTTAAACTTAAAAAAAATCATTAGGCCAAAGCTAAAGAATTAGATTTCTTCCTCAATATGGAATTCTATTGCAATGGTGTTTTTTTTTTTTTTTTTTTTTTTCAAAAGAGCTTTATTTTGATAAACAATACATACACGGCATGAATTAAATGTGCACTTAGTACATCAAAGCTATTACAGTAAAATGCTTTGTCACAATAATCCATTGTACAAGCTGTATAAAGTTGTGAGGAATGCTTAGGAACATTCATTTCAGCATTTGAAGACACCTATTAAATTCAGTGTATGTCTCAATTGGTCCCAATTTTCTAACTATGTAGACCGCTTTTGGGTCTGTAACAGATACACATATGAACAGTATTGAGAATATATAGCGGTGAGGGGGAAAACTAGGGGTAAGGGAAGCAAACAATTTAAGTATAACATTTTTAAGATAGTGAATTGATCCCAGTTTTCTAACTATATAGACCACTCTTGGGTCTGTGACAAGTAGACATATGAATAGTATTGGGAATATGTGGAGGTGAGGAGTAGAGCTGGGGGTAAGGAAAACAAAACATTTAAGTATAACAATTTTAGTATAGTAAATTGTTCCCCATTTTTAAAACTATATAGACCACTCTGGGGTCTGTGACAGATACATATATGATCAATATTGGGGATATGTAGGGATGAGGAAGAGAGTTGGGGGCAAGGAAGACAAACAGTTTAAGTATAGCAGTTTTACTATAGCGAGTAACCATACCCAGTAAATAATTCCTAATAAGCAGTGTTCGAGTATGACTATCTCGCTGGCAGAAGTATGCATAGATGAGTGGATATGAAGTTAGGGAGCATTAGCTACAAAATACGAAAGGAGCTTAGGAATTATGCTCCAGGTTAGTTCCTCTCAATATATATCCTGGGGTATGTCTTGATTACTTATTTAGCGACATGATCTAAATGGGGTGTTATATCTATTCATGTGATAGGTGCTAGTCGCTAAAGTCATAAATCATTTTGCCCATAGTTCAAAACATACTTTAGAGCCCATACAACCAAACATAAACACCTTATTCAATATTTACATAAAAATATTCTTAATACGCATCTAACACTTTCAACATACAGTATGACATCTCCATCTTAATTTTATTAACGGCCATTTAATGTGGCTTTAGATAGGAATGATCACTATCATTCCCCAGTATTTTGCTGGCTTAATCTAAACATTTAATATATCGATAAGCTTCTTGATGGTGATACTTATGCGTCCCCAAGCAGGAGAAGGAAAAGATGAGAATCAATGAGAAGTGTGTCTTTCACTCAAATATAAACGTCAAACATTACAACATCTCATGTTATAGTAAAGTAGACAGAACTATTATGGGGTTACCAGAGTCCATTTTGTGAAGCGTTGGCTGAAGGCGTCTGTGGCACTGAGGGGCAAAACCAGCCCCATGCTGTCTCAGAGGGGCATCTGCAAGCTACCCCACACCTTTCTTCGGCATATGACCGCCGCAATGTGAGTAGAAAATGCTTCGCCAGGAGCTGATTTGAAATATGGTTGCGGGTCTCCTCACCTTCTCAACTGGCAGCTGCGTTGCCGGCGTTAAGAAGTTGCGTTGTCCTGCTGTCCCCTCTGCTGTAATGCATGTCGTCTTCTTCTTGCCCACCCGGGGCCCCGGGGTTACTGTTGGAAGCGTCTTTTGTGGCTGGGTGATGTGGTGATAATGCTTCCTTATAATGCCGGCAGAAGGTAACAGCAGTGAGAACGGTCTCGTATGCGGTACACTGCAAGGTGTTTTGCTGTACTCCATGAGGGCTCTCTGTAATGGCGGATGGCCATGCTGGATCTTTGGTATACTTTTTGGAGTCGGAGGTGCTGTACCAACAAGGTTTTCTTTTTCTAGAGGTTTGGGTGGGCTTGCTTGCATGCGTTGTATCAGGTAGTCATATGGTGCCCTGTCTATTAATTTTTGCATGATAAGCTCAAATTTCTGTAGGTGGTTGTCTGGCTGCCGTATATGACATACTTCTGCCATGGCCATTACATTGGATGTCCAGAGAAAAAAGGGTGCTGATACCGCTGTCCCCCAGTACAACCCACTCTCCTGATATTGATATGCAGTGAAGAAATTTCAGCAAGCCGGGTTATACCGACAGCGCTGATACCCCGTTTCTTCTCGGGGGGGGGGGAGTGTATGCCTAATAGTGGGCCGCCGCCCTAGGCCTCCTTATTCCGATCTGTGTCCCCGGGGTCATATAAACAGGCAAGAATTCAAATGCCAGGCCACAATTAGTGACTTAGTGATGCCTTGATGTAATGTGGTATTAATCTTGCTGTTGTTAATAATAATCAGCGGATTATTAGTTTTTCTGCCGGAGCATTCAGAAGATGCGTCCTAACCAGAACGCTGCACGGACACGCCCCTGCAATGGTGTTTTTAATGATTCATTAGTGTGGGAGCAGTCTCACCACTGGTATACCCTAATTCCAGGCTAGTGTGAAAACGTATTATTCTTCTATAATCCATTATCTTTTGTACCATTGCTTCTCCATATGTTGATAATAACATTACAAACTGTACTTTTAAGCATTGTTTGTTCTTATTTTTCATCTTTTATAAAACCTAAATTGTGATAATTACTTTTCAGTAGGCACTTCTACACTAAGCCCCAATCTCACTCTGTTTTCTAGGTACCTTTTTCATATGTATCTTTATTCACAATTTCACTTATTACCAGGGATAGGCAAGGTGTCCGTACACGGATACTGGTGTCCGTGACTGGTCCTTGCAGTGTCCGCCACCCATTTTGCGGTGGGGAGTGAGGAGTAGGACAGATGAATGCTGGTCCTGACTCCTCTTTGACGCAGGCGGTACAATGTTTTGTGGGGTTGGGGCCATGCTCGTGATCATGTGATTAACATCAAGGTGGGTAAGCTTTGTGGTCAGGAGTTGCAGACTTTCAATACAACAAAAAAAAATGAAAGGTTAGAATTTTGAAAATATTTTATACCAGTATACCACAAGCAGTCTTTATATAAATGTTATTTTAAACTTGTTTGATTAGATGACTAATTTGTACTTGTAGAACTAGACCAGGGGCGTCCAACAAGCAGCCCATTTGACAGCAATGTGCCGCTCTTTTGACTTATAGAAACATAGAATGTGTCGGCAGATAGGAACTATTCGCCCCATCTAGTCTGCCCAATTTTCTGAATACTTTCATTAGTTCCTGACCTTAGCTCTAGCATAGCCTTATGCCTATCCCATGCATTTTTAAACTCCTTCACTGTCTATACCACTTCTGCTGTATGGCTATTCCACCATGCATCCACTACCCTCTCGGTAAAGAGTGTTTTTTTTATGTTTTTAATGTAAAATATACCTTGGTTAAGGTCTGTACTTTGGAAAATGTCCGCCGCAGCCTCAGTCCGTGCCTATCACTGCTTATTACAGTAATGCAATTATTTTTCATTTTGTTTATTTTTTATAAAATGTAATAAAAAAGTTTTGAAACTTAAAAAAAAAGTGTTGGCGTCTGATTAATTGGCAACTTTTTTTCCTCTAAAAAAACAAAACAGGGATCAAATAAGACCTGAAAGGGTTGAACTCAGAGGATATTTTGTCTTAAAGGGACACTGAACTCAATTTTTTTCTTTTGTGATTCAGATAAAGCATGCAATTTTAAGCAACTTTCTAATTTACTCCTACTATCAAATTGTCTTCATTCTCTTGGTAACTTTATTTGAAAAGCAAGAATGTAAGTTTATATGCCGGCCCATTTTTGGTGGACAACCTGGGTTGTCCTTGCTGATTGGACAGCACCAATAAAAAAGTTCTGTCCATGGTACTGAACCAAAAATTGGCAGGCTCCTTAGCTTAGATGTCTTCTTTTTCAAATAAAGATAGCAAGAGAACGAAAAAAAATTGATAATAGGAGTAAATTAGAAAGTTGCTTAAAATTGCATTCTCTATATGAATCACGAAAGAAAAAATTTGGGTCCAGTGTCCCTTTAAAATCTATTTCTCTTTCAAGTTAATAATAATTTAATAAATGAGACAAAAAATAAATAAAAAAAATGTGCTTTTCTCCAAATAATCAAAATAAGTGTGACAAGAAGGTATTACTATGTAATTGCAAACTTAATGGGGTCGATCCGATAAAAATCGTCGCCCGCAAAGCTGGCGACGCCAATATTTGCGCGGGTTTGGTATCCTATATACGGCGTAACCTAGAAGTTACGCGCGTATATTTCTGCCGTCGCCCGTAGTTTTTTGGGCCATAGGCAGGTATACCAAACGTTTGGTATCCAATATACAGCGTAAGGACTTACTTGGCGAAAATGCAGAAATCTTACTCCATTTTCACCTCGCCACAAAAAGCAGCCGTAAGAAGCCTTACGCTGACTATTGGAGCCCCGTAACTCCCTAAACTGGCTGCTAAATAAACATAACACCTAACGCATGCGCAATGTCTATCTCCCTGTCAACCGCAATCTGCTAAATAAAACCTAACACCTAACGCATGTGCAATGTCTATCTCCCTGTCAACCGCGATCCCCCGCCGCAATCCCTAATAAAGTATTTAACCCCTAAACCGCCGCCATCTACATAAACTAACCCCCTACTGTGAGCCCCTAAAACCGCCACCATCTAACTGATCTATCCCCTAATGTGAACCCCTTACACCGCCGCCATCTATATTAAAATTATTTACCCCTAATTTAATCTACCTACCCCGCCACCAGCTATATTATCTATATTGAATCAGCCAATCAGATTCAAGTTCAATCCGATTGGCTGAACCAATCAGCCAATCGGATTGAACTTGAATCTGATTGGCTTATTCAATCAGCCAATCAGATTTTCCAGCTTAATTCCGATTGGCTGATAGAATCCTATCAGCCAATCGGAATTCGACGGACGCCATCTTGGATGACGTCATTTAAAGGAACCTCATTCGTCGGGAAGTCGTCATGCCGGATGGATGCTCCGCGGCGGAGGAGCGAAGAAAGAAGATTGAAGATGCCGATTTGCTTGAAGACATCGCCGATGGAAGAAGACTCTCTGCTGCTTGCTTGAAGACATCGCCCGGATGGAAGACTTCACTGCCGCTTGCTGGAAGACATCGATGAATTTCAAGAAACTCCAGCCACCAATTTCATGACTAAGAGCCTAATGCTGGCTTGAAACATTGTATATTAATGGGACCCATGACAAAAGAATAAAGGTCTTTTAAAGAAATTGGTGGCTGGAGTTTCTTGAAATTCATGGACTTTGGTGAGACTTGGCAAGTCTGTTACTCCGTGCCCCACTGAAAGAGGAAAATTGGTGTGCTGTTTTCCATTATTTTGATTCTACTGCATGCTGGAAGACATTGCCCGGATTGGATGAGGAGTTCGGCCCGGCGTGGTGAAGATAAGGTAGGGAGATCTTCAGGGGGGTAGTGTTAGGTTTATTTAAGGGGGGTTTGGGTTAGATTAGGGGTATGTGGGTGGTGGGTTGTAATGTTGGGGGGTGGTATTGTGTTTTTTTTTTCAGGCAAAAGAGCAGTTTTCTTTGGGACATGCCCCCACAAAAGGCCCTTTTAAGGTCTGGTAAGGTAAAAGAGCTTTGAACTTTTTTTAATTTAGAATAGGGTAGGGAATTTTTTTATTTTGGGGGGCTTTATTATTTTATTAGGGGGCTTAGAATAGGTGTAATTAGCTTAAAAATCTTGTAATCTTTTTTTTTGTAATTTAGTGTTTGTTTGTTTTTTGTAATTTAGTTTAGTTTATTTAATTGTATTTTTAGATAGATATTTGTAGTTTCTTTAATTTATTGATAGTGTAGGTGTATTTGTAACTTAGGTTAGGATTTATTTTACAGGTAATTGGGTAATTATTTTGACTAGGTAGCTATTAAATAGTTAATAACTATTTAATAGCTATTATACCTAGTTAAAATAATTAACAATTTACCTGTAAAATAAATATAAACCCTAACATAGCTATAATGTAATTATTAATTATATTGTAGCTATCTTAGGGTTTATTTTATAGGTAAGTATTTAGATTTAAATAGGAATATTTTAATTAATAATATTAATATTATATTTATTTTAATAGAGTTTAGTTAGGGATGTTAGAGTTAGATAGGGTTGTTATACTTAATATATATATATATATATATATATATATATATATATATATATATATATATATATATATATATATATATATATTATAATAACGATATTAACTATATTAACCCTAATATAATTAGGGTTAATATAGTTAATATAGCTGGCGGCGGTGTAGGGGGATTAGATTAGGGGTTAATAACTTTATTAGGTTGCGGCGGGGTTTGGGAGCGGCGGTTTAGGGGTTAATACATATTTTATTGTTAGGATAGTGAGGGGGGATAGCGGATAGAGGGTTAGACGTGTCGGGCTATGTTAGGGAGGCGTGTTAGACAGTGCGGGTGATTTAGACTTTAGTCAGGTTTTGTAGGCGCCGGCAGTTTCTAACGTGCCGTAAGTCACTGGCGACGCCAGAAATTTGTACTTGCGCAGATTTCTGGACATCGCTGGTTTATCCGACTTACGGCACGTTAGCATCTGACGGCGCAGTATATGGGATAGCTCGAGTTGCGACGCGGGTTCCCTCGCTTGCGCCGCAAACTACGATCTATATCGGATCGTGCCCCAGATCTCTATAATTTAAAGGGACAGTAAAGTCAAAATTAAACTTTCATGATTTGGATAGAGTATGCAATTTTAAACAACTTTATGTCTGTTTTCAAATTTGCTTCATTGTCTTGTTATCTTTATGGAAGATTAAAACTAGGTAGGCTCATAAGACCTCAGGAGTGTGCACGTGTCCATGGCAGCAGTGTTTTGCAAAATTATTTGTAGATTTGTTATACAATGTTGCAAAATACTGCTGCCATAGAGTTCTAAAGACGTGCACACTCCTGAGTTCTTATCAGCCTACCTAGTTTTACTCTTCAATAAAAGATACCAAGAGAACGAAGCAGATTTGATAACAGACGTACATTGGAAAGTTGTTTAAAAATGCATGCTCTGAATCACGAAAGTTTAATTTTGACTTTACTGTCTCTTTAACAACAAATAGGCTCTTCTTTCATTTAAATATCTAAAACTCTACAGATTTACATGTGACTGACAAACTATCTTAAAGGGACAGTAAACCTAAAAAATAATGTTATATAATTCTGCACATAGTGCAGAATTATATAACATTATTTTAGTGCTATAGTTATAAAAGCCTTTTTTCCCTTTTAAGATTTTAAAAATATGCCTGTTACGGTTGCCTCCAGGCTGGCTGGAAGTTGGACCGTAGAAAAGGATGCTCCTAGCGCTCACCAAAGAATCATCAGCACTGTAGACACCATAACTACTGCGTAGCCACCATAAGTAATGCAGATTCTACGAACCACCGCTGCTGGGCTGGTATCTTGCCGTCTGCTCTGCGCCCTGGACCTACGACCAGGCTCCAGTAGGTGAACCTCTTCCTTCTGTAGAGCGAAGCAGGATCAGGAACAAGAGCTCTTACAAGAGCTCAGTAGCTAAGGGAGTATATAGAGCATAGCAATCCCTGTAGTGATTATAGCTGTCCCCTACAAACATGAGTCAAAGCTGCAAGTTAGAGGGTCAGAAAAGGTCTGATTAGACAATGGGAAGCTTTATCACTAAACTTAATTAGAGCTGATCCCAGCAAACTTGTACAGTATTTAGAATTGAACAAAATTAACTCTTAATGGCACACAATGAAAACTAATGCTTTTGTAATAGTGCTCCCTTTCTGTGGAACACTCTGCCTGTGTGGTACTTGGTTCAGTAAGCCCTATTTACTGAACCAAGTGGGAGATAGCCAGGGACAAGTTATTTTACAGGTCTGGGGACATAGTCTTAAAGGGGCATTGTTCACCAAAGTCACAATATGTCCCCAGATGGTTCTTAAAGGGCCATACACACCCAATAAAAGTTAATATGTTCTCAGGGGCACAATCTTCCAGGGCCATAGTCATGAGGAAGGAGGCTGGCAAATAGGCTTCTCCAAAATCCAGGGGAGCAGGGCAATTTTCCATTTAAAGGGCCAGTTACAAATAGCAGTTTGTAACATATTTCCCCTTTTGGAGGGAGACTAACCAGGCACCTGACCTTCTGTCGGTCAGTGCCTAAGTTAGTCTCGCAACCCACCCACAAATAAACATTAGCAGCAAAGTAGCCCCCCCACAATAAGTAGTACTGGCCTGTAGGTTCCAGGTTGTAGGATGAAAGTGTAGCATCCTCGGCCTTCCTGGCGCAGCTGGGCAAATAGCTGGTGGTACTTGGGGGGCAGAGGCCAGCGGCACTCTGCCCTGGTGACAGCGCGTCTGCTGGGGTGAGGGGTTTTCAGGCCAGTCCTGTAACAAGGGGGTCTGTAGGGCAGAGGCCAGCAGCGCTCTGTCCTGATGCCAGCTCTTCTGCTGGGGGAATTGGGGCATAGTCCTGCCCGGTGACAAAGGGAACGTGGGGGTCAATGGGGGTTAACATCTCCACTGTTAACCCTGGGCCCAAGTTAGGAGTTAGCTGGGGAGGGGGAGATTGGCTTACCTCCTCCTCCTGCTACTCCGGCGGCCGTTGGGAAGGGAGGTCAATGCTCTCCACTCCCTGTGGAACATGCTGCGGCTGGGGAGAGAGACCGGTTGTCTCCTCTCCCTGGAAGGCACACTCCGGCTGGGGAGGGAGGTCGATGCTCTCCCCTCCCCGTAGCTGGGTCTGTCGCTGGGGATCTGGGCCGCCTGCCCAGCATCCCTGTAGGGCCGGTAGAGAGACTGCGGTCCCATCTCCACCTGCCTGCTGGGGGTCCTCCCAGGACCAGTCTATGAGGCCTGCTGCCTCTGGTATCTCTGGTTGGGGTTGGGGAAGGAGACCGGTTGTCTCTTCCCTCTGCACGGTATACTGCCGCTGGGGAGGGAGGTCGCTGCTCTCCTCTCCCTGTAACTCACTTTCTCGCTGGAGACCAGGTGTCCATACCCTCAAACTCCACAGTTGGCGCTCAAAGGTTCGTGCCGCTTTGTTCTCCGTATCCAATTCCCGGATGATGCGACTGACTACCTCCTGCGCATGGTCTGGACCATATCGGACTAGCCGCCTCTTTACCTCTGGAACGAAATCCGCGCGCTCATAGCGACGGATCCGGTTGAGGTGCTCTTCACAGGGTTCTGACCAGTATCTTGTCAGCTCCATGCTGCTGTAGGTAGGGACGCTGCGCAGTTGCTAGCGTTGCCCTCAATAACTCTCCTACGATACCAGTGCTGTTGGGGTGCTGCTCCTTGCGCTAGGACGCCATCCCACCGCTGCCGCCAAATGTTAAGGTTGCCTCCAGGCTGGCTGGAAGTTGGACCGTAGAAAAGGATGCTCCTAGCGCTCACCAAAGGAGCAGCAGCACCGTAGACACCATAACTACTGCGTAGCCACCATAAGTAATGCAGACTCTACAAACCACCGCTGCTGGGCTGGTATCTCGCCGTCTGCTCTGCGCCCTGGACCTACGACCAGGCTCCAGTAGGTGAACCTCTTCCTTCTGTAGAGCGAAGCAGGATCAGGAACAAGAGCTCTTACAAGAGCTCAGTAGCTAAGGGAGTATATAGAGCATAGCAATCCCTGTAGTGATTATAGCTGTCCCCTACAAACATGAGTCAAAGCTGCAAGTTAGAGGGTCAGAAAAGGTCTGATTAGACAATAGGAAGCTTTATCACTAAACTTAATTAGAGCTGATCCCAGCAAACTTGTATTTAGAATTGAACAAAATTAACTCTTAATGGCACACAATGAAAACTAATGCTTTTGTAATAGTGCTCCCTTTCTGTTGAACACTCTGCCTGTGTGGTACTTGGTTCAGTAAGCCCTATTTACTGAACCAAGTGGGAGAAAGCCAGGGACAAGTTATTTTACAGGTCTGGGGACATAGTCTTAAAGGGGCATTGTTCACCAAAGTCACAATATGTCCCCAGACGGTTCTTAAAGGGCCATACACACCCAATAAAAGTTAATATGTTCTCAGGGGCACAATCTTCCAGGGGCCATAGTCATGAGGAAGGAGGCTGGCAAATAGGCTTCTCCAAAATCCAGGGGAGCAGGGCAATTTTCCATTTAAAGGGCCAGTTACAAATAGCAGCTTGTAACAATGCCGCTTTTACAGACCCGCTCTCTGCTGAGCGGGTCTGTTTTTTTACAATGTCACCTCTTAGCTCTGTCTGACAGCAGGAGCGAGCTTCACTTAATGTTATGGCGCGGTCAGGCCGGGCTGTGACTATACAGCTGGCCCGATGCGCTGACTAAAAAAAACAGACCTGCTCAGCAGAGAGCGGGTCTGTAAAAGCGGCATATTTTTAAAATCTTAAAAGGGAAAAAAGGCTTTTATAACTATAGCACTAAAATAATGTTATATAATTCTGCACTATGTGCAGAATTATATAACATTATTTTTAGGTTTACTGACACTTTAAATAACCAATGTCAGTTACACTCGTATGAAAAAAATGAATTTAAAAAACGGAAGCTTTGTTAAAATCTAAGGATACATAAGTCTGAGGTAAGATGTTTGCATTGTTTAATATAGTTCAAGAATTCCCAGCTTTTAAATAACATGACGCACCTTTTTCCATTTAAATCAATTATTAAATCAACCTGAGAATGTTGTAGGATAGGAGTATTAGTTAAAGAAATGAATGTAATAATTATTTATTCATTTTGTTTGAAACATTTTTATAAAAACTATTAATTATCAAACACTTGAAATTCTTATTAATTCTCTTTTACCTCACTTTTTGTTAGCTAATTAATAATTTAACTTTTTAAAAAAAAATCTTTTTCTAAAATATTTATAGTAAACCAAAAGACTTTTGCTTTGATGTCTAATAAAACCCATCTTCCTAAATTGCTCCTATTAACATGTAAAAACACGATTCACAACCAACTCATCTTATTGAATATCTTTCCTTGCCTGAGGCCTATTATTGAGGTCTGACAAGTCCTCACGTGAAGAATGATCTTAAAGGAGCTTAAACATCAAACCAGCAGTAATAGCTTTAGCTATATTTGTTTTTTTTTCTAAAAAATACCCTTGCTTCAATTTAACTTGCCTGGGTACTTTTGTAATTCAGTGTATAATATATACTGCAATTTATAAGTGAACACATTTTTTTTCTTTTACAAAAACTAGGATTGATTATTGAAACAAATGAAGGGGACTTTTATTCATGAAGTATAAGATACTTTGAGTAGAAAGCTCCTTTATTTGTTTCAATCGATCGCCGTTCTTAGCTACTACAGCAGCCCACGGCTAAAAAAATGTTTTGCTAAGAGGTGATGTTTTCACCTCTTAGCCAATAGCCATGCAGTAAATCCGGCTCCCATGGGCGCCAAGCCGGATCTAACGCACGGCTATTGGCTAAGAGGTGAAAATGTCACCTCTTAGCAAAAAAATGTTTTAGCCCTGGGCTGCTGTAGCAGCTAAGAACGGCGATCGATTAAAACAAATAAAGGAGCTTTCTACTGGAAGTATCTTATACTTCATGAATGAAAGTCCCCTTTATTTGTTTTAATAGTCAATTCTAGCATTTGAAAAATGTTAGGATTTACTTTCACTTTAAGTTTCAAAATAATAATTATTAAAATACACACAGAAAGAGAAGCTTCCTGTTAGAGCTCTCTCTTTATGTATGTAGTTCCTGGTAGAGCTCTCTCTTTATGAATGTAGTTCCTTGTAGAGCTCTCTCTTTATGTATGTAGTTCCTGTTAGAGCTCTCTCTTTATGTATGGAGTTCCTGGTAGAGCTCTCTCTTTATGTATGGAGTTCCTGGTAGAGCTCTCTCTTTATGTATGGAGTTCCTGGTAGAGCTCTCTCTTTATGTATGGAGTTCCTGGTAGAGCTCTCTCTTTATGTATGGAGTTCCTGGTAGAGCTCTCTCTTTATGTATGTAGTTCCTGGTAGAGCTCTCTCTTTATGTATGTAGTTCCTGGTAGAGCTCTCTCTTTATGTATGGAGTTCCTGGTAGAGCTCTCTCTTTATGTATGTAGTTCCTGGTAGAGCGCTTCTCTTTATGTATGTAGTTCCTTGTAGAGCTCTCTCTTTATGTATGTAGTTCCTGTTAGAGCTCTCTCTTTATGTATGTAGTTCCTGGTAGAGCTCTCTCTTTATGTATGTAGTTCCTGGTAGAGCTCTCTCTTTATGTATGGAGTTCCTGGTAGAGCTCTCTCTTTATGTATGTAGTTCCTGGTAGAGCTCTCTCTTTATGTATGTAGTTCCTGTTAGAGCTCTCTCTTTATGTATGTAGTTCCTGGTAGAGCTCTCTCTTTATGTATGTAGTTCCTGGTAGAGCTCTCTCTTTATGTATGTAGTTCCTGGTAGAGCGCTTCTATTTCTTTATGTAGTTCCTGGTAGAGCTCTCTCTTTATGTATGTAGTTCCTGGTAGAGCGCTTCTCTTTTTCTCTTTCTGTATGTAGTTCCTGGTAGAGCTCTCTCTTAATGTATGTAGTTCCTGGTAGAGCTCTCTCTTTATGTATGTAGTTCCTGGTAGAGCGCTTCTCTTTATGTATGTAGTTCCTGGTAGAGCGCTTCTCTTTATGTATATAGTTCCTGGTAGAGCGCTTCTCTTTATGTATATAGTTCCTGGTAGAGCGCTTCTCTTTATGTATGTAGTTCCTGGTAGAGCTCTCTCTTTATGTATGTAGTTCCTGGTATAGCGCTTCTCTTTATGTATGTAGTTCCTGGTATAGCGCTTCTCTTTATTTATGTAGTTCCTGGTATAGCGCTTCTCTTTATGTATGTAGTTCCTGGTATAGCGGTTCTCTTTATGTATGTAGTTCCTGGTAGAGCTCTCTCTTTATGTATGTAGTTCCTGGTAGAGTGCTTCTCTTTTTCTCTTTCTGTATGTAGTTCCTGGTAGAGCTCTCTCTTAATGTATGTAGTTCCTGGTAGAGCTCTCTCTTATGTATGTAGTTCCTGGTAGAGCGCTTCTCTTTATGTATGTAGTTCCTGGTAGAGCGCTTCTCTTTATGTATGTAGTTCCTGGTAGAGCGCTTCTCTTTATGTATGTAGTTCCTGGTATAGCGCTTCTCTTTATGTATGTAGTTCCTGGTATAGCGCTTCTCTTTATGTATGTAGTTCCTGGTATAGCGCTTCTCTTTATGTATGTAGTTCCTGGTAGAGTGCTTCTCTTTATGTATGTAGTTCCTGGTAGAGCTCTCTCTTAATGTATGTAGTTCCTGGTAGAGCTCTCTCTTTATGTATGCAGTTCCTGGTAGAGCGCTTCTCTGTATGTATGTAGTTCCTGGTAGAGCGCTTCTCTTTATGTATGTCGTTCCTGGTAGAGCGCTTCTCTTTATGTATGTAGTTCCTGGTAGAGCTCTTTCTTAATGTATGTAGTTCCTGGTAGAGCTCTCTCTTTCTGTATGTAGTTCCTGGTAGAGCTCTCTCTTTATGTATGTAGTTCTTGGTAGAGAGCTTCTCTTTTTCTCTTTCTGTATGTAGTTCCTGGTAGAGCTCTCTCTTTATGTATGTAGTTCCTGGTAGAGCTCTCTCTTACTGTATGTAGTTCCTGGAATAGCGCTTCTCTTTATGTATGTAGTTCCTGGTAGAGCGCTTCTCTTTTTCTCTTTCTGTATGTAGTTCCTGGTAGAGCTCTCTCTTAATGTATGTAGTTCCTAGTAGAGCTCTCTCTTTATGTATGTAGTTCCTGGTAGAGCGCTTCTCTTTTTCTCTTTCTGTATGTAGTTCCTGGTAGATCTCTCTCTTAATGTATGTAGTTCCTGGTAGAGCTCTCTCTTTATGTATGTAGTTCCTGGTAGAGCTCTCTCTTAATGTATGTAGTTCCTGGTAGAGCTCTCTCTTTATGTATGTAGTTCCTGGTAGAGCTCTCTCTTTATGTATGTAGTTCCTGGTATAGCGCTTCTCTTTATGTATGTAGTTCCTGGTAGAGCGCTTTTCTTTTTCTCTTTCTGTATGTAGTTCCTGGTAGAGCTCTCTCTTAATGTATGTAGTTCCTAGTAGAGCTCTCTCTTTATGTATATAGTTCCTGTTATAGCGCTTCTCTTTATGTATGTAGTTCCTGGTATAGCGCTTCTCTTTATGTATGTAGTTCGTGGTAGAGCGCTTCTCTTTCTGTATGTAGTTCCTGGTAGAGCGCTTCTCTTTCTGTATGTAGTTCCTGCTAGAGCGCTTCTCTTTCTGTATGTAGTTTCTGGTAGAGCGCTTCTCTTTCTGTATGTAGGTCCTGGTAGAGCACTTCTTCTGTATGTAAGTCCTGGTAGAGCGCTTCTCCTTCTGTATGTAGGTCCTGGTAGAGCGCTTCTCTTTATGTATGTAGTTACAGATAAAGCACTTCTCTTTCTGTATGTAGGTCCTGGTAGAGCGCTTCTCCTTCTGTATGTAGGTCCTGGTAGAGCACTTCTCCTTCTGTATGTATGTCCTGGTAGAGCGCTTCTCTTTCTGTATGTAGGTCCTGGTAGAGAACTTGTCTTTCTGTATGTAGTTCCTGGTAGAGCTCTCTCTTTATGTATGTAGTTCCTGATAGAGCGCTTCTCTTTCTGTATGTAGGTACTGGTATAGCGTTTCTCTTTCTGTATGTAGGTCCTGGTAGAGCGCTTCTCTTTATGTATATATTTCCTGGTAGAGCGCTTTTCTTTCTGTATGTAGTTCCTGGTAGAGCGCTTCTATTTTTGTATGTAGGTCCTGGTAGAGCTCTCTCATTATGTATGTAGTTCGTGGTAGAGCGCTTTTCTTTTTCTCTTTATGTATGTAGTTCCTGGTAGAGCTCTCTCTTAATGTATGTAGTTCCTGGTAGAGCTCTCTCTTTATGTATGTAGTTCCTGGTAGAGCGCTTCTCTTTATGTATGTAGTTCCTGGTATAGCGCTTCTATTTCTTTATGTAGTTCCTGGAAGAGCGCTTCTCTTTCTGTATGTAGTTCCTGGTAGAGCGCTTCTCTTTCTGTATGTAGGTCCTAGTGGAGCGCTTCTCTTTATGTATATATTTCCTGGTAGAGCACTTCTCTTTATGCATATATTTCCTGGTAGAGCGTTTCTCTTTCTGTATGTAGTTCCTGGTAGAGCACTTCTCTTTCTGTATGTAGGTCCTGGTAGAGTGCTTCTATTTCTGTATGTAGGTCCTGGTAGAGCTCTCTCTTTATGTATGTAGTTCCTGGTAGAGCGCTTCTCTTTCTGTATGTAGTTCCTGGTAGAGCTCTCTCTTTAGGTATGTAGTTCCTTGTAGAGCACTTCTCTTTCTGTATGTAGTTCCTGATAGAGCGCTTCCATTTCTGTATGTAGGTACTGGTAGAGCGCTTCTCTTTATGTATGTAGTTCCTGCTAGAGCGCATCTCTTTCTGTATGTAGGTCCTGGTAGAGCACTTCTTCTGTATGTAGGTCCTGGTAGAATGCGTCTCCTTCTGTATGTAGGTCCTGGTAGAGCGCTTGTATTACTGTGTGTAGGTCCTGGTAGAGCTCTCTCATTATGTATGTAGTTCCTGGTAGAGCGCTTTTCTTTTTCTCTTTATGTATGTAGTTCCTGGTAGAGCTCTCTCTTAATGTATGTAGTTCCTGGTAGAGCGCTTCTCTTTATGTATGTAATTCCTGGTATAGCGCTTCTATTTCTTTATGTAGTTCCTGGAAGAGCGCTTCTATTTCTTTATGTAGTTCCTGGAAGAGCGCTTCTCTTTATGTATGTAGTTCCTGGTAGAGCGCTTCTCTTTATGTATGTAGTTCCTGGTATAGCACTTCTATTTCTTTATGTAGTTCCTGGAAGAGCGCTTCTCTTTCTGTATGTAGTTCCTGGTAGAGCTCTCTCTTTATGTATGTAGTTCCTGGTAGAGCTCTTCTCTTTTTCTCTTTATGTATGTAGTTCCTGGTAGAGCTCTCTCTTTATGTATGTAGTTCATGGTAGAGCGCTTCTCTTTTTCTCTTTCTGTATGTAGTTCCTGGTAGAGCTCTCTCTTTATGTATGTAGTTCCTGGTAGAGCTCTCTCTTTATGTATGTAGTTCCTGGTAGAGCGCTTCTCTTTTTCTCTTTCTTTATGTAGTTCCTGGTAGAGCTCTCTCTTAATGTATGCAGTTCCCGGTAGAGCTCTCTCTTTATGTATGTAGTTCCTGGTATAGCGCTTCTCTTTATGTATGTAGTTCCTGGTATAGTGCTTCTCTTTATGTATGTAGTTCCTGGTATAGCGCTTCTCTTTATGTATGTAGTTCGTGGTAGAGCGTTTCTCTTTATGTATGTAGTTCCTGGTAGAGCTCTCTCTTTATGTATGTAGTTCCTGGTAGAGTGCTTCTCTTTTTCTCTTTCTGTATGTAGTTCCTGGTAGAGCTCTCTCTTAATGTATGTAGTTCCTGGTAGAGCTCTCTCTTATGTATGTAGTTCCTGGTAGAGCGCTTCTCTTTATGTATGTAGTTCCTGGTAGAGCGCTTCTCTTTATGTATGTAGTTCCTGGTAGAGCGCTTCTCTTTATGTATGTAGTTCCTGGTATAGCGCTTCTCTTTATGTATGTAGTTCCTGGTATAGCGCTTCTCTTTATGTATGTAGTTCCTGGTATAGCGCTTCTCTTTATGTATGTAGTTCCTGGTAGAGTGCTTCTCTTTATGTATGTAGTTCCTGGTAGAGCTCTCTCTTAATGTATGTAGTTCCTGGTAGAGCTCTCTCTTTATGTATGCAGTTCCTGGTAGAGCGCTTCTCTGTATGTATGTAGTTCCTGGTAGAGCGCTTCTCTTTATGTATGTCGTTCCTGGTAGAGCGCTTCTCTTTATGTATGTAGTTCCTGGTAGAGCTCTTTCTTAATGTATGTAGTTCCTGGTAGAGCTCTCTCTTTCTGTATGTAGTTCCTGGTAGAGCTCTCTCTTTATGTATGTAGTTCTTGGTAGAGAGCTTCTCTTTTTCTCTTTCTGTATGTAGTTCCTGGTAGAGCTCTCTCTTTATGTATGTAGTTCCTGGTAGAGCTCTCTCTTACTGTATGTAGTTCCTGGAATAGCGCTTCTCTTTATGTATGTAGTTCCTGGTAGAGCGCTTCTCTTTTTCTCTTTCTGTATGTAGTTCCTGGTAGAGCTCTCTCTTAATGTATGTAGTTCCTAGTAGAGCTCTCTCTTTATGTATGTAGTTCCTGGTAGAGCGCTTCTCTTTTTCTCTTTCTGTATGTAGTTCCTGGTAGATCTCTCTCTTAATGTATGTAGTTCCTGGTAGAGCTCTCTCTTTATGTATGTAGTTCCTGGTAGAGCTCTCTCTTAATGTATGTAGTTCCTGGTAGAGCTCTCTCTTTATGTATGTAGTTCCTGGTAGAGCTCTCTCTTTATGTATGTAGTTCCTGGTATAGCGCTTCTCTTTATGTATGTAGTTCCTGGTAGAGCGCTTTTCTTTTTCTCTTTCTGTATGTAGTTCCTGGTAGAGCTCTCTCTTAATGTATGTAGTTCCTAGTAGAGCTCTCTCTTTATGTATATAGTTCCTGTTATAGCGCTTCTCTTTATGTATGTAGTTCCTGGTATAGCGCTTCTCTTTATGTATGTAGTTCGTGGTAGAGCGCTTCTCTTTCTGTATGTAGTTCCTGGTAGAGCGCTTCTCTTTCTGTATGTAGTTCCTGCTAGAGCGCTTCTCTTTCTGTATGTAGTTTCTGGTAGAGCGCTTCTCTTTCTGTATGTAGGTCCTGGTAGAGCACTTCTTCTGTATGTAAGTCCTGGTAGAGCGCTTCTCCTTCTGTATGTAGGTCCTGGTAGAGCGCTTCTCTTTATGTATGTAGTTACAGATAAAGCACTTCTCTTTCTGTATGTAGGTCCTGGTAGAGCGCTTCTCCTTCTGTATGTAGGTCCTGGTAGAGCACTTCTCCTTCTGTATGTATGTCCTGGTAGAGCGCTTCTCTTTCTGTATGTAGGTCCTGGTAGAGAACTTGTCTTTCTGTATGTAGTTCCTGGTAGAGCTCTCTCTTTATGTATGTAGTTCCTGATAGAGCGCTTCTCTTTCTGTATGTAGGTACTGGTATAGCGTTTCTCTTTCTGTATGTAGGTCCTGGTAGAGCGCTTCTCTTTATGTATATATTTCCTGGTAGAGCGCTTTTCTTTCTGTATGTAGTTCCTGGTAGAGCGCTTCTATTTTTGTATGTAGGTCCTGGTAGAGCTCTCTCATTATGTATGTAGTTCGTGGTAGAGCGCTTTTCTTTTTCTCTTTAAGTATGTAGTTCCTGGTAGAGCTCTCTCTTAATGTATGTAGTTCCTGGTAGAGCTCTCTCTTTATGTATGTAGTTCCTGGTAGAGCGCTTCTCTTTATGTATGTAGTTCCTGGTATAGCGCTTCTATTTCTTTATGTAGTTCCTGGAAGAGCGCTTCTCTTTCTGTATGTAGTTCCTGGTAGAGCGCTTCTCTTTCTGTATGTAGGTCCTAGTGGAGCGCTTCTCTTTATGTATATATTTCCTGGTAGAGCACTTCTCTTTATGCATATATTTCCTGGTAGAGCGTTTCTCTTTCTGTATGTAGTTCCTGGTAGAGCACTTCTCTTTCTGTATGTAGGTCCTGGTAGAGTGCTTCTATTTCTGTATGTAGGTCCTGGTAGAGCTCTCTCTTTATGTATGTAGTTCCTGGTAGAGCGCTTCTCTTTCTGTATGTAGTTCCTGGTAGAGCTCTCTCTTTAGGTATGTAGTTCCTTGTAGAGCACTTCTCTTTCTGTATGTAGTTCCTGATAGAGCGCTTCCATTTCTGTATGTAGGTACTGGTAGAGCGCTTCTCTTTATGTATGTAGTTCCTGCTAGAGCGCATCTCTTTCTGTATGTAGGTCCTGGTAGAGCACTTCTTCTGTATGTAGGTCCTGGTAGAATGCGTCTCCTTCTGTATGTAGGTCCTGGTAGAGCGCTTGTATTACTGTGTGTAGGTCCTGGTAGAGCTCTCTCATTATGTATGTAGTTCCTGGTAGAGCGCTTTTCTTTTTCTCTTTATGTATGTAGTTCCTGGTAGAGCTCTCTCTTAATGTATGTAGTTCCTGGTAGAGCGCTTCTCTTTATGTATGTAATTCCTGGTATAGCGCTTCTATTTCTTTATGTAGTTCCTGGAAGAGCGCTTCTATTTCTTTATGTAGTTCCTGGAAGAGCGCTTCTCTTTATGTATGTAGTTCCTGGTAGAGCGCTTCTCTTTATGTATGTAGTTCCTGGTATAGCACTTCTATTTCTTTATGTAGTTCCTGGAAGAGCGCTTCTCTTTCTGTATGTAGTTCCTGGTAGAGCTCTCTCTTTATGTATGTAGTTCCTGGTAGAGCTCTTCTCTTTTTCTCTTTATGTATGTAGTTCCTGGTAGAGCTCTCTCTTTATGTATGTAGTTCATGGTAGAGCGCTTCTCTTTTTCTCTTTCTGTATGTAGTTCCTGGTAGAGCTCTCTCTTTATGTATGTAGTTCCTGGTAGAGCTCTCTCTTTATGTATGTAGTTCCTGGTAGAGCGCTTCTCTTTTTCTCTTTCTTTATGTAGTTCCTGGTAGAGCTCTCTCTTAATGTATGCAGTTCCCGGTAGAGCTCTCTCTTTATGTATGTAGTTCCTGGTATAGCGCTTCTCTTTATGTATGTAGTTCCTGGTATAGTGCTTCTCTTTATGTATGTAGTTCCTGGTATAGCGCTTCTCTTTATGTATGTAGTTCGTGGTAGAGCGTTTCTCTTTATGTATGTAGTTCCTGGTAGAGCTCTCTCTTAATGTATGTAGTTCCTGGTAGAGCTCTCTCTTTATGTATGTAGTTCCTGGTAGAGCGGTTTTCTTTTTCTCTTTCTGTATGTAGTTCCTGGTAGAGCTCTCTCTTTATGTATGTAGTTCCTGGTATAGCGCTTCTCTTTATGTATGTAGTTCCTGGTATAGCACTTCTCTTTATGTATGTAGTTCCTGGTAGAGCGCATCTCTTTATGTATGTAGTTCCTGGTAGAGCGCTTCTCTTTCTGTATGTAGTTCCTGGTAGAGTGCTTCTATTTCTGTATGTAGTTCCTGGTAGAGCTCTCTTTTTCTGTATGTAGTTCCTGGTAGAGCTCTCTCTTTATGTATGTAGTTCTCTCTTTATGTATGTAGTTCCTGGTAGAGCGCTTCTCTTTTACTCTTTCTGTATGTAGTTCCTGGTAGAGCTCTCTCTTTATGTATGTAGTTCCTGGTAGAGCTCTCTCTTAATGTATGTAGTTCCTGGTAGAGCCCTCTCTTTATGTATGTAGTTCCTGGTATAGCGCTTCTCTTTATGTATGTAGTTCCTGGTAGAGCGCTTTTCTTTTTCTCTTTCTGTATGTAGTTCCTGGTAGAGCTCTCTCTTAATATATGTAGTTCCTAGTAGAGCTTTCTCTTTATGTATGTAGTTCCTGGTATAGCGCTTCTTTTTATGTATGTAGTTCCTGGTAGAGCGCTTCTCTTTATGTATGTAGTTCCTGGTATAGGGCTTCTCTTTATGTATGTAGTTCCTGGTATAGCGCTTCTCTTTATGTATGTAGTTCCTGGTAGAGCGCTTCTCTTTATGTATGTAGTTCCTGGTAGAGCGCTTCTCTTTATGTATGTAGTTCCTGGTAGAGCGCTTCTCTTTCTGTATGTAGTTCCTGGTAGAGCGCTTCTCTTTATGTATGTAGTTCCTGATAGAGCGCTTCTCTTTATGTATGTAGTTCCTGATAGAGCGCTTCTCTTTCTGTATGTAGGTACTGGTATAGCGCTTCCATTTCTGTATGTAGGTCTTGGTAGAGCGCTTCTCTTTATGTATGTAGTTCCTGATAGAGCTCTCTCTTTATGTATGTAGTTCCTGATAGAGCACTTCTCTTTCAGTATGAAGGTCCTGGTATAGCGCTTCCATTCCTGTATGTAGGTCCTGGTAGAGCGCTTCTCTTTATGTATATATTTCCTGGTAGAGTGCTTTTCTTTCTGTATGTAGTTCCTGCTAGAGCGCTTCTCTTTCTGTATGTAGTTCCTGGCAGAGCGCTTCTCTTTCTGTATGTAGTTCCTGGTAGAGTGCTTTTCTTTTTCTCTTTATATATGTAGTTCCTGGTAGAGCTCTCTCTTAATGTATGTAGTTCCTGGTAGAGCTCTCTCTTTATGTATGTAGTTCCTGGTAGAGCACTTCTATTTTTTTATGTAGTTCCTGGTAGAGCACTTCTCTTTCTGTATGTAGGTCCTGGTAGAGCGCTTCTTCTTCTGTATGTAGGTCCTGGCAGAGCGCTTCTATTACTGTATGTATGTCCTAGTAGAGCGCTTCTCTTTATGTATGTACTTACAGGTAGAGCACTTCTCTTTCTGTATGTAGGTCCTGGTAGAGCTCTCTCTTTATGTATGTAGTTCCTGATAGAGCACTTCTCTTTCTGTATGTAGGTCCTTTTATAGCGCTTCCGTTTCTGTATGTAGGTCCTTTTATAGCGCTTCCATTTCTGTATGTAGGTCCTGGTAGAGCGCTTCTATTACTGTATGTAGGTCCTAGCAGAGCACTTTTCTTTCTGTATGTAGGTCCTGGTAGAGCTCTTCTCTTTCTGTATGTAGGTCCTGGTAGAGCGCTTCTCCTTCTGTATGTAGGTCCTGGTAGAGCATTTCTCTTTGTGTATGTAGGTCCTGTTAGAGAACTTCTCTTTCTGTATGTAGTTCCTGATAGAGCGCTTCTCTTTCTTTATGTAGGTACTGGTATAGCGCTTCCATTTCTGTATGTAGGTCCTGGTAGAGCGCTTCTCTTTTTGTATGTAGGTTCTGGTAGAGCACTTCTTTTTCTGTATGTAGTTCCTGGTAGAGCGCTTCTCTTTATGTATATATTTCCTGGTAGAGCGCTTTTCTTTCTGTATGTAGTTCCTGCTAGAGCGCTTCTCTTTCTGTATGTAGTTTCTGGTAGAGCGCTTCTCTTTCTGTATGCAGGTCCTGGTAGAGCACTTCTCCTTCTGTATGTAAGTCCTGGTAGAGCGCTTCTCCTTCTGTATGTAGGTCCTGGTAGAGTGCTTCTGTTACTGTATGTAGGTCCTAGTAGAGCGCTTCTCTTTATGTATGTAGTTACAGATAGAGCACTTCTCTTTCTGTATGTAGGTCCTGGTAGAGCGCTTCTCTTTCTGTATGTAGGTCATGGTAGAGCGCTTCTCTTTTTGTATGTAGGTCCTGTTAGAGAACTTGTCTTTCTGTATGTAGTTCCTGGTAGAGCTCTCCCTTTATGTATGTAGTTCCTGATAGAGCGCTTCTCTTTCTGTATGTAGGTACTGGTATAGCGCTTCCATTTCTGTATGTAGGTCCTGGTAGAGCGCTTCTCTTTATGTATATATTTCCTGGTAGAGCGCTTTTCTTTCTGTATGTAGTTCCTGGTAGAGCGCTTTTATTTTTGTATGTAGGTCCTGGTAGAGCTCTCTCATTATGTATGTAGTTCGTGGTAGAGCGCTTTTCTTTTTCTCTTTATGTATGTAGTTCCTGGTAGAGCTCTCTCTTAATGTATGTAGTTCCTGGTAGAGCTCTCTCTTTATGTATGTAGTTCCTGGTAGAGCGCTTCTCTTTATGTATGTAGTTCCTGGTATAGCGCTTCTATTTCTTTATGTAGTTCCTGGAAGAGCGCTTCTTTTTCTGTATGTAGTTCCTGGTAGAGCGCTTCTCTTTCTGTATGTAGGTCCTAGTGGAGCGCTTCTCTTTATGTATATATTTCCTGGTAGAGCACTTCTCTTTATGCATATATTTCCTGGTAGAGCGTTTCTCTTTCTGTATGTAGTTCCTGGTAGAGCACTTCTCTTTCTGTATGTAGGTCCTGGTAGAGTGCTTCTATTTCTGTATGTAGGTCCTGGTAGAGCTCTCTCTTTATGTATGTAGTTCCTGGTAGAGCGCTTCTCTTTCTGTATGTAGTTCCTGGTAGAGCTCTCTCTTTAGGTATGTAGTTCCTTGTAGAGCACTTCTCTTTCTGTATGTAGTTCCTGATAGAGCGCTTCCATTTCTGTATGTAGGTACTGGTAGAGCGCTTCTCTTTATGTATGTAGTTCCTGCTAGAGTGCTTCTCTTTCTGTATGTAGGTCCGGGTAGAGCACTTCTTCTGTATGTAGGTCCTGGTAGAATGCGTCTCCTTCTGTATGTAGGTCCTGGTAGAGCGCTTCTATTACTGTATGTAGGTCCTGGTAGAGCTCTTTTCTTTTTCTCTTTATGTATGTAGTTCCTGGTAGAGCTCTCTCTTAATGTATGAAGTTCCTGGTAGAGCTTTCTCTTTATGTATGTAGTTCCTGGTAGAGCGCTTCTCTTTATGTATGTAGTTCCTGGTATAGCGCTTCTATATCCTTATGTAGTTCCTGGAAGAGCGCTTCTCTTTCTTTATGTAGTTCCTGGTAGAGCGCTTCTCTTTCTGTATGTAGGTCCTGGTAGAGCACTTCTCCTTCTGTATGTAGGTCCTGGTAGAGCGCTTCTCCTTCTGTATGTAGGTCCTGGTAGAGCGCTTCTATTACTCTATGTAGTTCCTACTAGAGCGCTTCTCTTTATGTATGTACTTACAGGTAGAGCACTTCTCTTTCTGTATGTAGTTCCTGGTAGAGCGCTTCTCTTTTTGTATGCAGGTTCTGTTAGAGCACTTCTCTTTCTGTATGTAGTTCCTGGTAGAGCTCTCTCTTTATGTATGTAGTTCCTGATAGAGCACTTCTCTTTCTGTATGTAGGTCCTGGTAGAGCTCTCTCTTTATGTATGTAGTTCCTGATAGAGCGCTTCTCTTTCTGTATGTAGGTCCTGGTATAGCGCTTCCATTTCTGTATGTAGGTCCTGGTAGAGCGCTTCTATTACTGTATGTAGGTCCTAGTAGAGTGCATCTCTTTATGTATGTAGTTACAGGTAGAGCACTTCTCTTTCTGTATGTTGGTCCTGGTAGAGCGCTTCTCTTTCTGTATGTAGGTCCTGGTAGAGCGCTTCTCCTTCTGTATGTAGGTCCTGGTAGAGCATTTCTCTTTCTGTATGTAGGTCCTGGTAGAGCGCTTCTCTTTCTGTATGTAGGTCCTGGTAGAGCGCTTCTCCTTCTGTATGTAGGTTCTGGTAGAGCGCTTCTCTTTTTGTATGTAGGTTCTGTTAGAGCACTTCTCTTTCTGTATGTAGTTCCTGGTAGAGCTCTCTCTTTATGTATGTAGTTCCTGATAGAGCGCTTCTCTTTCTGTATGTAGGTCCTAGTAGAGCTCTCTCTTTATGTATGTAGTTCCTGATAGAGCGCTTCTCTTTCTGTATGTAGGTCCTGGTATAGCGCTTCCATTTCTGTATGTAGGTCCTGGTAGAGCGCTTCTATTACTGTATGTAGGTCCTAGTAGAGTGCATCTCTTTATGTATGTAGTTACAGGTAGAGCACTTCTCTTTCTGTATGTTGGTCCTGGTAGAGCGCTTCTCTTTCTGTATGTAGGTCCTGGTAGAGCGCTTCTCCTTCTGTATGTAGGTCCTGGTAGAGCATTTCTCTTTCTGTATGTAGGTCCTGGTAGAGCGCTTCTCTTTCTGTATGTAGGTCCTGGTAGAGCGCTTCTCCTTCTGTATGTAGGTCCTGGTAGAGCGCTTCTCTTTTTGTATGTAGGTTCTGTTAGAGCACTTCTCTTTGTGTATGTAGTTCTTGGTAGAGCTCTCTGTTTATGTATGTAGTTCCTGATAGAGCACTTCTTTTTCTGTATGTAGGTCCTGGTATAGCGCTTCCATTCCTGTATGTAGGTCCTGGTAGAGCGCATGTCTTTATGTATATATTTCCTGGTAGAGCGCTTTTCTTTCTGTATGTAGTTCTTGCTAGAGCGCTTCTCTTTCTGTATGTAGTTTCTGGTAGAGCGCTTGTGACGGATACCCCCGGCTACCCCGACTGGGTAGCTCCGCCAAAAGGAGTCCTGCTTCCTCCCTGCTGACTGCAGCTATGTAGCTGACAAGTAACCACAGCCTGTAGACACCCCTGATGCCTGACAGCACTAGTACTCAGGGTCCCACCCTGTGGCAGACTCCAGCTTCCCAGACTAGGTAGCTCTTCCAGCGTGTCCTTCCTCTGCCTGGAACAGGCTGCTATGTAGCTCAGGATAGTGATTTTAGCTGGAGCTCACCCAAATAATTAGACACACTAGCATTCAGGTTACACAGGAACTCATTTTATTGAAAACATGCACTCCTTTTATACAGACAGCTCATCTTGATAAGACCCTGGACAATCCCACTATTTTCCCGCCATTCCCACCCCTCCAGACAGCCCGGCACCTCCATAGGAGCCACAGTCCCACATAATCCCAATACATATGGGTGGCGGTTTCTGGGTGATCATTTTAAAGCTCTCGGTCCCCAGATTCCACAGTCCAAAAATCAGCATGATTCGTTACTGGGAACCGTAGTTACAGTCCGTTGAAATTATGGGGTTAGGGGTGTCCAAAACCCCCAGTTCCCAAAGGAGCTCCCCTCCGGGAATTCCCCCACCCCTTGTACTCCCCAGGGGCTACTAATCCCCAAAAGAGCGGAGCTCTGGGGCACATGGTTGCTGGAGCGACCTAGGTTAAAGTTAGAAGGTGTTCTGCTGTCCTGTGGCCGACCGGAAGATCCAGGAGCCTGGACAGCCTGAGAGGGGTTAGGCGGGTGTCCGTTGTGAGGCGGCCGAACGGGAGTTCCAGGAGCCCGGCCAGCCTAGGAGGGTTTTCCTGGTCATAAACCATCTCTTCTCTGAAGACAAAACAAGCCAAAACAAAGCAAACAAACAGCTTCCAGAGATGGTGGTTGCTCTGAGGAGCCCAAAACCACTGACAAACAACAGGGGTAAGGTTGTAGGGGGGTGAGGGATAGCCTTAGCCGTCTGGTATCCGTGACAGCGCTTCTCTTTCTGTATGTAGGTCCTGGTAGAGCACTTCTCCTTCTGTATGTAGGTCCTGGTAGAGTGCTTCTCCTTCTGTATGTAGGTCCTGGTAGAGCGCTTCTATTACTGTATGTAGGTCCCAGTAGAGCGCTTCACTTTATGTATGTAGTTATAGGTAGAGCACTTCTCTTTCTGTATGTAGGTCCTGGTAGAGCTCTTCTCTTTCTGTATGTAGGTCCTGGTAGAGCGCTTCTCCTTCTGTATGTAGGTCCTGGTAGAGCGCTTCTCTTTCTGTATGTAGGTCCTGGTAGAGCACTTCTCTGTTTGTATGTAGGTCCTGTTAGAGAACTTCTCTTTCTATATGTAGTTCCTGGTAGAGCTCTCTCTTTATGTATGTAGTTCCTGGTAGAGCGCTTCTCTTTATGTATATATTTCCTGGTAGAGCGCTTTTCTTTCTGTATGTAGTTCCTGGTAGAGCGCTTTTCTTTCTGTATGTAGTTTCTGATAGAGCACTTCTATTTCTGTATGTAGGTCCTGGTAGAGCCCTCTCTTTATGTATGTAGTCCTTGGTAGAGCGCTTCTCTTTCTGTATGTAGTTCCTGGTAGAGCTCTCTTTATGTATGTAAGTCCTAGTGGAGCGCTTCTCTTTATGTATATATTTCCTGGTAGAGCGCTTCTCTTTATGTATATATTTCCTGGTAGAGCACTTCTCTTTCTGTATGTAGTTCCTGGTAGAGCACTTCTCTTTTTGTATGTAGTTCCTGGTAGAGTGCTTCTATTTCTGTATGTAGGTCCTGGTAGAGCTCTCTCTTTAGGTATGTAGTTCCTTGTAGAGCCCTTCTCTTTCTGTATGTAGGTCCTGGTAGAGCGCTTATCTTTATGTAAGTAGTTCCTGATAGAGCGCTTCTCTTTTTGTATGTAGGTTCTGGTATAGCGCTTCCATTTCTGTATGTAGGTACTGGTAGAGCGCTTCTCTTTATGTATGTAGTTCCTGCTAGAGCGCTTCTCTTTCTGTATGTAGGTCCTGGTAGAGTGAATCTCCTTCTGTATGTAGGTCCTGGTAGAGCGCTTCTATTGCTGTATGTAGGCCTTAGTAGAGCACTTCTCTTTATGTATGTAGTTACAGGTAGAGCACTTCTCTTTCTGTATGTAGGTCCAGGTAGAGCGCTTCTCTTTCTGTATGTATGTCCTGGTAGAGCGCTTCTCCTTCTGTATGTAGGTCCTGGTAGAGCGCTTTTCTTTCTGTATGTAGGTCCTGGTAGAGCGCTTCTCTTTTTGTATGTAGGTCCTGTTAGAGAATTTCTCTTTCTGTATGTAGTTCCTGGTAGAGCTCTCTCTTTATGTATGTAGTTCCTGATAGAGCGCTTCTCTTTCTGTATGTAAGTACTGGTATAGCGCTTCCATTTCTGTATGTAGGTCCTGGTAGAGTGCTTCTCTTTTTGTATGTAGGTTCTGTTAGAGACCTTCTCTTTCTGTATGTAGGTCCTGGTATAGCGCTTCCATTTCTGTATGTAGGTCCTGGTAGAGAGCTTCTCTTTATGTATATATTTCATGGTAGAGCGCTTTTCTTTCTGTATGTAGTTCCTGCTAGAGCGCTTCTCTTTCTGTATGTAGTTCCTGGTAGAGCGCTTCTCTTTATGTATGTAGTTCCTGGTATAGCGCTTCTATTTCCTTATGTAGTTCCTGGAAGAGCGCTTCTCTTTCTGTATGTAGTTCCTGGTAGAGCGCTTCTCTTTCTGTATGTAGGTCCTGGTAGAGCACTTCTCCTTCTGTATGTAGGTCCTGGTAGAGCGCTTCTCCTTCTGTATGTAGGTCCTGGTAGAGCGCTTCTATTACTCTATGTAGCTCCTACTAGAGCGCTTCTCTTTATGTATGTACTTACAGGTAGAGCACTTCTCTTTCTGTATGTAGGTCCTGGTAGAGCGCTTCTCTTTTTGTATGTAGGTTCTGTTAGAGCACTTCTCTTTCTGTATGTAGTTCCTGGTAGAGCTCTCTCTTTATGTATGTAGTTCCTGATAGAGCGCTTCTCTTTCTGTATGTAGGTCCTGGTAGAGCTCTCTCTTTATGTATGTAGTTCCTGATAGAGCGCTTCTCTTTCTGTATGTAGGTCCTGGTATAGCGCTTCCATTTCTGTATGTAGGTCCTGGTAGAGCGCTTCTATTACTGTATGTAGGTCCTAGTAGAGTGCATCTCTTTATGTATGTAGTTACAGGTAGAGCACTTCTCTTTCTGTATGTTGGTCCTGGTAGAGTGCTTCTCTTTCTGTATTTAGGTCCTGGTAGAGCGCTTCTCCTTCTGTATGTAGGTCCTGGTAGAGCATTTCTCTTTCTGTATGTAGGTCCTGGTAGAGCGCTTCTCTTTCTGTATGTAGGTCCTGGTAGAGCGCTTCTCCTTCTGTATGTAGGTCCTGGTAGAGCGCTTCTCTTTTTGTATGTAGGTTCTGTTAGAGAACTTCTCTTTCTATATGTAGTTCCTGGTAGAGCTCTCTCTTTATGTATGTAGTTCCTGATAGAGCACTTCTCTTTCTTTATGTAGTTCTTGGTAGAGCTCTCTGTTTATGTATGTAGTTCCTGATAGAGCACTTCTCTTTCTGTATGTAGTTCTTGGTAAAGCTCTCTGTTTATGTATGTAGTTCCTGATAGAGCACTTCTCTTTCTGTATGTAGGTCCTGGTATAGCGCTTCCATTCCTGTATGTAGGTCCTGGTAGAGCGCATGTCTTTATGTATATATTTCCTGGTAGAGCGCTTTTCTTTCTGTATGTAGTTCCTGCTAGAGCGCTTCTCTTTCTGTATGTAGTTTCTGGTAGAGCGCTTGTGACGGATACCCCCGGCTACCCCGACTGGGTAGCTCCACCAAAAGGGGTCCTGCTTCCTCCCTGCTGACTGCAGCTATGTAGCTGGCAAGTAACCACAGCCTGTAGACACCCCTGATGCCTGACAGCACCAGTACTCAGGGTCCCACCCTGTGGCAGACTCCAGCTACCCAGACTAGGTAGCTCTTCCAGCGTGTCCTTCCTCTGCCTGGAACAGGCTGCTATGTAGCTCAGGATAGTGATTTTAGCTGGAGCTCACCCAAATAATTAGACACACTAGCATTCAGGTTACACAGGAACTGATTTTATTGAAAACATGCACTCCTTTTATACAGACAGCTCATCTTGATAAGACCCTGGACAATCCCACTATTTTCCCGCCATTCCCACCCCTCCAGACAGCCCGGCACCTCCATAGGAGCCACAGTCCCACATAATCCCAATACATATGGGTGGCGGTTTCTGGGTGATCATTTTAAAGCTCTCGGTCCCCAGATTCCACAGTCCAAAAATCAGCATGATTCGTTATTGGGAACCATAGTTACAGTCCGTTGAAATTATGGGGTTAGGGGTGTCCAAAACCCCCAGTTCCCAAAGGAGCTCCCCTCCGGGAATTCCCCCACCCCTTGTACTCCCCAGGGGCTACTAATCCCCAAAAGAGCGGAGCTCTGGGGCACATGGTTGCTGGAGCGACCTAGGTTAAAGTTAGAGGGTGTTCTGCTGTCCTGTGGCCGACCGGAAGATCCAGGAGCCTGGACAGCCTGAGAGGGGTTAGGCGGGTGTCCGTTGTGAGGCGGGCCGACCGGGAGTTCCAGGAGCCCGGCCAGCCTAGGAGGGTTTTCCTGGTCATAAACCATCTCTTCTCTGAAGACAAAACAAGCCAAAACAAAGCAAACAAACAGCTTCCAGAGATGGTGGTTGCTCTGAGGAGCCCAAAACCACTGACAAACAAAAGGGGTGAGGTTGTAGGGGGGTGGGGGATAGCCTTAGCCGTCTGGTATCCGTGACAGCGCTTCTCTTTCTGTATGTAGGTCCTGGTAGAGCACTTCTCCTTCTGTATGTAGGTCCTGGTAGAGTGCTTCTCCCTCTGTATGTAGGTCCTGGTAGAGCGCTTCTATTACTGTATGTAGGTCCCAGTAGAGCGCTTCACTTTATGTATGTAGTTACAGGTAGAGCACTTCTCTTTCTGTATGTAGGTCCTGGTAGAGCTCTTCTCTTTCTGTATGTAGGTCCTGGTAGAGCGCTTCTCCTTCTGTATGTAGGTCCTGGTAGAGCGCTTCTCTTTCTGTATGTAGGTCCTGGTAGAGCGCTTCTCTGTTTGTATGTAGGTCCTGTTAGAGAACTTCTCTTTCTATATGTAGTTCCTGGTAGAGCTCTCTCTTTATGTATGTAGTTCCTGGTAGAGCGCTTCTCTTTATGTATATATTTCCTGGTAGAGCGCTTTTCTTTCAGTATGTAGTTCCTGGTAGAGCGCTTTTCTTTCTGTATGTAGTTTCTGATAGAGCACTTCTATTTCTGTATGTAGGTCCTGGTAGAGCCCTCTCTTTATGTATGTAGTCCTTGGTAGAGCGCTTCTCTTTCTGTATGTATTTCCTGGTAGAGCTTTCTCTTTATGTATGTAGGTCCTAGTGGAGCGCTTCTCTTTATGTATATATTTCCTGGTAGAGCACTTCTCTTTATGTATATATTTCCTGGTAGAGCATTTCTCTTTCTGTATGTAGTTCCTGGTAGAGCACTTCTCTTTCTGTATGTAATTCCTGGTAGAGTGCTTCTATTTCTGTATGTAGGTCCAGGTAGAGCTCTCTCTTTATGTATGTAGTTCCTAGTAGAGCACTTCTCTTTCTGTATGTAGTTCCTGGTAGAGCTCTCTCTTTAGGTATGTAGTTCCTTGTAGAGCACTTCTCTTTCTGTATGTAGGTCCTGGTAGAGCGCTTATCTTTATGTAAGTAGTTCCTGATAGAGCGCTTCTCTTTCTGTACTGGTAGAGCGCTTCTCTTTATGTATGTAGTTCCTGCTAGAGCGCTTCTCTTTCTGTATGTAGGTCCTGGTAGAGTGAATCTCCTTCTGTATGTAGGTCCTGGTAGAGCGCTTCTATTACTGTATGTAGGTCCTAGTAGAGCGCTTCTCTTTATGTATGTAGTTACAGGTAGAGCACTTCTCTTTCTGTATATAGGTCCTGGTAGAGCGCTTCTCTTTCTGTATGTAGGTCCTGGTAGAGCGCTTCTCCTTCTGTATGTAGGTCCTGGTAGAGCGCTTTTCTTTCTGTATGTAGGTCCTGGTAGAGCGCTTCTGTTTTTGTATGTAGGTCCTGTTAGAGAATTTCTCTTTCTGTATGTAGTTCCTGGTAGAGCTCTCTCTTTATGTATGTAGTTCCTGATAGAGCGCTTCTCTTTCTGTATGTAGGTACTGGTATAGCGCTTCCATTTCTGTATGTAGGTCCTGGTAGAGTGCTTCTCTTTCTGTATGTAGGTCCTGGTATAGCGCTTCCATTTCTGTATGTAGGTCCTGGTAGAGCGCTTCTGTTTATGTATATATTTCCTGGTAGAGCGCTTTTCTTTCTGTATGTAGTTCCTGGTAGAGCGCTTCTCCTTCTGTATGTAGGTCCTGGTAGAGCGCTTCTATTACTGTATGTAGGTCCTAGTAGAGCGCTTCTCTTTATGTATGTAGTTACAGGTAGAGCACTTCTCTTTCTGTATGTAGGTCCTGGTAGAGCGCTTCTCCTTCTGTATGTAGGTCCTGGTAGAGTGCTTCTCTTTCTGTATGTAGGTCTTGGTAGAGCGCTTCTCTTTTTGTATGTAGGTCCTGTTAGAGAACTTGTCTTTCTGTATGTAGTTCCTGGTAGAGCTCTCTCTTTATGTATGTAGTTCCTGATAGAGCGTTTCTCTTTATGTATATATTTCCTGGTAGAGCGCTTTTCTTTCTGTATGTAGTTCCTGGTAGAGCACTTCTATTTTTGTATATAGGTCCTGGTAGAGCTCTCTCATTATGTATGTAGTTCCTGGTAGAGCGCTTCTATTTCTGTATGTAGGTCCTGGTAGAGAGCTTCTCTTTCTGTATGTAGGTCCTGGTATAGCGCTTCCATTTCTGTATGTAGGTCCTGGTAGAGTGCTTCTCTTTATGTATGTAGTTCCTGGTAGAGCTCTCTCTTTATGTATGTAGTTCCTGATAGAGCACTTCTCTTTCTGTATGTAGGTCCTGGTATAGCGCTTCCATTTCTGTATGTAGGTCCTAGTAGAGCGCTTCCATTACTGTATGTAGGTCCTGGTAGAGTGTTTCTCTTTATATATGTAGGTGCTGGTAGAGCTCTCTCTTTATGTATGTAGTCCTTGGTAGAGCGCTTCTCTTTCTGTATGTAGTTCCTGGTAGAGCTCTCTCTTTATGTATGTAGGTCCTAGTGGAGTGCTTCTCTTTATGTATATATTTCCTGGTAGAGCGCTTCTCTTTATGGATATATTTCCTGGTAGAGCGTTTCTCTTTCTGTATGTAGTTCCTGGTAGAGCGCTTCTCTTTCTGTATGTAGTTCCTGGTAGAGCTCTCTCTTTAGGTATGTAGTTCCTTGTAGAGCACTTCTCTTTCTGTATGTAGGTCCTGGTAGAGGGCTTATCTTTATGTAAGTAGTTCCTGAAAAAGCGCTTCTCTTGCTGTATGTAGGTCCTGGTAGAGCGCTTTTCTTTCTGTAAGTAGGTCCTGGTAGAGCACTTTTCTTTCTGTATGTAGGTCCTGGTAGAGCGCTTCTTTTTCTGTATGTAGGTCCTAGTAGAGCGCTTCTCTTTCTGTATGTTGGTCCTGGTAGAGCGCTTCTCTTTCTGTATGCAGATATATATAATGAAAATGTATTTGAGGATCAGGATCCGGTGTAAATCCCATGTAATCTTCAAAAATAAGCAGGCACTCAAAGATACGTCAAACACCTTTAATGTTTCATATAAAAGCTTATAACATTTAGACCCTTCACAGAGGCCTTGGTCACATGAGAGAACACAACATGTTGAGTTCTCTCATGTGACCAAGGCCTCTGTGAGGGGCTGAAACATTATGGGCTTTTATATGACACATTAAAGGTATGGTAACTTCACAAATAATACTAGGGCTAACAGAGGCACATTAAATCCTCCAGGGACAATTTGTGTTTCACAACAATGCCCAATAGTATATTTACCAAGCGCGATAAACACAGACTGTTACTTCCGTGTTGCGCTCTGTAGTATTCAACCCTGCAGATTATTTGTGGAGTAGGTAAGGTCGGGCAGACTTGCTGGGCCTATGGCTCTTATCTGCCGTCAATATCTATGTTTCTATGTTAAAATTGAATAAGGACTCTGTCTTCTCCCGTTATGACGAGCATCGTCTGGATAGCAGCTACAGGGGAACAACTGTACCTATACAATACGGCTTGTACCTTACCTCATTGGATTGAGGTTTTTTTTGTGAGTACCCATTGCATGGGAAGTTTTACTTGTGACTTTTTATCTTATTATTATAATAAATGTATTGCACTATGAGAGGTGCCTTGTGCGCTTGTTCTTTTTATATATATATATATATATATATATATATATATATATATATATATATATATATGTAGGTCCTGGTAGAGCGCTTCTCTCTATGTATATAATTTCCTGTAAGAGCACTGCACTTCTCTTTCTGTATGTAGGTCCTGGTAGAGCGCCTCTATTTCTGTATGTAGTTCCTGGTAGAGCTCTCTCTTTCTGTATGTAGGTCCTGGTATAGCTCTCTCTTTCTGTATGTAGTTCCAGATTGAGCACATCTCTTTCTGTATGTAGGTCCTGGTAAAGCGCTACTCTTTATGTATGTAGGTCCTGGTAAAGCGATACTCTTTCTGTATGTAGGTCCTGGTAAAGCGCTACTCTTTATGTATGTAGGTCCTGGTAAAGCGCTACTCTTTATGTATGTAGGTCCTGGTAAAGCGATACTCTTTCTGTATGTAGGTCCTGGTAAAGCGATACTCTTTCTGTATGTAGGTCCTGGTAAAGCGCTACTCTTTATGTATGTAGGTCCTGGTAAAGCGATACTCTTTCTGTATGTAGGTCCTGGTAAAGCGATACTCTTTCTGTATGTAGGTCCTGGTAAAGCGCTACTCTTTATGTATGTAGGTCCTGGTAAAGCGCTACTCTTTATGTATGTAGGTCCTGGTAAAGCGCTACTCTTTCTGTATTTAGGCCCTGGTAGAGCGCTTCTCCCTCTCCTCCCTATATATATATATATATATATATATTATAAGAGAGACATTTAAAAACATAACACAGCATAGGTGTACAAAGGATTAGGAATGAACATAGTTTTATTAAAATATCGTCACTTCACTTTAGCCATTGAAAACAGAAAATTTATAAATAACCTAGTTGTAAAATATAAAAACATCTTAAGATTTATTTTTTCTCAGGCTCTTCATCATTTTATACAATTTTGCACCATATGCTACAGATTTCTTCATTCCTAAAAAAGAACAACAACAAAAACAGTTAAAGGGACAGTATACACCAATTTTCATATAACTGCATGTAATAGACACTACTAAACAGAAGAATATGCACAGATACAGATCTAAAAATCCAGTATAAAACCTTTTTAAAACTTACTTAGAAGCTCCCAGTTTAGCATTGTTGATTAGGTTAGGCTGGGACACCCATTGAAAGGGGCTGATAAATCAGTGTAGTGTATAACGTACCTCCAGACTCGCTGTGGGATGATCGAGTGCCGTAGGTGACGTATTGGTGAGCGTCTCACCTCCACAAGTCGTCTGTGTCACTGAGGTTCCTGGTTGACTGTTGAAGGCTGTAATGGCTAGTCCCATTGTGTAGCCACAGGAATGTACGCTGTGAGGGAGCTCCTCCTTCTAGGTGGCGTCAGGAGGTACCGAAGGGAAGGCAGGTTGAGTATGAAGGCTGCACTATGAGATGCTGGGAAAAACTGTACGTACAGAGTGGGGATGCCGGTCCTCAGTTGGCTATCAGTGCCATAAATACAAAGGAAAGAAAAAAGGAAAGGAATCCAGGCATCTGAAGCATCAAGCGATTTATTCAAGCTTATGAGTGTATACACACACAGTGGAAGGGCAGCTGATGAAGAACTGACGCATTTTGTGCATGCTCAGTTGCGCTTCATCAGAGATCACAGGTGTCCCCCAGGTAAGTGCTTAAAAAGGAGCATCAGTCAATGAGAAAACAGAAAAATGAAACATCAAACTATAGTAATTACACATGTGCAAGGTGATTGGTGTCTATATATAAAACAGCAAAAATAAAACACAACAAAAATTAGGCAGAAAAACATATGCAAACAAAGTGAAAAATCTATGACTAACATATTATGACACTAAGATAAAATGTGTAAAGAAAAGAATGTATGAAATATATGATATATAGTAGTGATAAAATGTTATGGGTGGAAAACAAGAGAGAGAGGTAAAAAACTGCAATTGTGGGGAGTATGAGTAATATACTCTCTTCAGTTAAATATATACAATTGTGTGCACTCTACTCAAACAGCGGATACTTAAAGGTGCTTGCAGTCATAGAATACCTATTATCATATATTAAATAAGAGAGAAATAACTAATAAATATATAGTTATTTAAAGAATGACAAGGCAGCACTCAAATCCATGAAAACAAAGTGGTTTTATTAAACTCTCTCCACCTGTATCCACAACATAATTTGTTCCCAAAGAAAATGTTAATAAAATGAGTAACAAACATTACCAGGCCTGGATCACAATAATTTGATTGCACAATAAACAGAGAGCACATAGGTGTAAAAACACGCTCTCCAAAAATTATGAGCCCAACAAATGATTGTGAAAAAAGTAAAGTTGTCCATATTAGAGCCCTTAGTGTGAATCACACGCTCCAAAGAGAATGATCCCAATTGCTACAAAACGACTTCCAGTGTTACTGAAGTAAGCCAGCTGTATTAAGAAAAAGCCTCACCACAGTTCGCGGTACAGTTCCTGTTTCCTTGTACAACGTGTTACCGACATGAAAGCAAGGTAATCCCTCCTGCTCCGCTGCACTGCGTTCACGGCAGCCAGACCCTTTCAACTTCAACGGGAAATCCAATGTAATCGATCCTCCCTTTGTAACCACGGAACAGGAACCAAACAAGGCTAAGTAAGCTGTGTTAGCTGGAAACTTGCGCTGGCAAACTTAAGTACAAACACGGCAATTCAGACAGCCTCTAGGTGATACGTGTACTCAGATTCAAAAGTTGCCGGTCTCCAAAACGTCAGGCATGATGCGTTTTGCCCCTCCCCTTAGTGGGCTGACCTAAGGGCTTCATCGGAAGCATGTGGATAGCTAATCCACTCTTTTATAAGACCGGTTAATTGGATATTTGCATAATACACCTTAACCTTTGCAATAACAATATGGCAACTTGCAATTTTGATGAACTTTATAATAACAAAATTACATATAAAGACCTAGGTTAATAACATAACCGTACAATCTAAATGCAAAATCCTAAGGGTATAGACCTTGAAAGTGGCAATATAGCAGTACACACACAGAATTACAGAAACTGCACAGTGTTGCGATCTTTTAGAACAATGAATACTTAGCATATAAATCCCAGAGCAGCAGACTATAGCTAGATTTATGGGATTATTTTAATCAACAGACACATAAATCATAAGAAACATGAGAAGTCAATTTTTTCATTCAGGCCATGGGGTGCCAGTGTGTTAAAACGATATATCCATCGTGATTCATTCTGAAGTAATAATTTATCCACATCGCCCCCACGGCGATGCTGTTTGATGTGTTGTATCCCTTTTACTTTCATGATAGTAAAATCTGAATTGTGATAAATCTCAAAATGTCTGGCCACCGGACTGTCTTGGGCTTTATTTTTAATATCGTCCCTGTGTTCCCTCACCCGGTCCTTCAGGTCACGTTTAGTTTTCCCTATGTAAAACATGGGACATGAACAGTGCAAGAGGTAAATGACACCTGTTGTGTTGCAGGTAATCCATTGCTTAATATTATATTGTTTGCCTGTCATAGTCTCAACTTTGCTTGTTTTTTGTATAAACCTGCAATATACACAATGTCCACATGGGCTGCAGCCTTGCCATTTCCCTCTTGCACCCAGCCATGTTAATGTAGGATTTCTCTTAAATTCACTTTGCACTAACTTATCTTTAAGGCTAGATGCCCTACGTGCCGTTAAAAGAGGATAATCTCCCACATACTCCATCAATTCTGCATCAATGGTCAGCATATGCCAGCATTTCTTCATTATAAACCTTAGAAAACTAGATGGCATATAAAAAGATGACGATACCTGGTTAGTCACTCTTGACGTAGAGTCACTATACTCATCTATCCCTCATATAGTTGGGATTAGAGCTATAAGATTTTATTCTGGAACAGAGAGGGCAAGATTTTCAGGCACATACTGATTTTGTTATCTCTCTATTGGAATTAATTTTGACTAATAATATCTTTCAGTTTGATGGTAGATATTATAGGCAACTTCAGGGAACGGCCATGGGTGCCACATGTGCCCCCACTTATGCCTGTTTACATCTTGGCTTATGGGAGGCAAGGGAAATTTTCTCATGCTTTGAAACCCTAGTGGAGGCACATGTGGTACTCTGGCTTCGTTATGTGGATTATATCCTCCTTCTCTGGAGGGGCACAAAAGAGTTACTGGAAAACTTCTTGAGTATACTGAATACTGACAATGGATATATTTTCTCACTAGTGAGATAAGCAAAGATGAAGCTACATTTTTGGACTTATCCATAAAAAAGGAGGGCAGATGTTTACATACCAAGGTACATCGTAAATCTACGGCTACAAATAGCCTTTTGCATGCTAGTAGTCATCATCCAGGTTGTTTAAAAACAGGAATTCCAGTAGGTCAGTTCCTACGTTTGAGGAGGAATTGCTCTAGTTCTGATGATTTTGAGGAACAAACCAAGGATATGTCTCGGAGATTTTTAGAAAGAGGTTATTCCAAGAGACAAGTTAAAAAGGCATGGGTACGAGCTAGAAGTAGCAACAGGAATGACTTACTCTATAGAAAGAATGAGGCTAGGAAGGATGCAGATAAAGTGCATTTAATAATGAGATATAATTCACATTGGGAAAAATTGAGGTTTATAATGAAGAAATACTGGCATATGCTGACCATTGATGCAGAATTGATGGAGTATGTGGGAGATTATCCTCTTTTAACGGCACGTAGGGCATCTAGCCTTAAAGATAAGTTAGTGCAAAGTGAATTTAAGAGAAATCCTACATTAACATGGCTGGGTGCAAGAGGGAAATGGCAAGGCTGCAGCCCATGTGGACATTGTGTATATTGCAGGTTTATACAAAACACAAGCAAAGTTGAGACTATGACAGGTAAACAATATAATATTAAGCAATGGATTACCTGCAACACAACAGGTGTCATTTACCTCTTGCACTGTTCATGTCCCATGTTTTACATAGGGAAAACTAAACGTGACCTGAAGGACCGGGTGAGGGAACACAGGGACGATATCAAAAATAAAGCCCAAGACAGTCCGGTGGCCAGACATTTTGAGATTTATCACAATTCAGATTTTACTATCATGAAAGTAAAAGGGATACAACACATCAAACAGCATCGCCGTGGGGGCGATGTGGATAAATTATTACTTCAGAATGAATCACGATGGATATATCGTTTTAACACACTGGCACCCTATGGCCTGAATGAAAAAATTGACTTCTCATGTTTCCTATGATTTATGTGCCTGTTGATTAAAATAATCCCATAAATCTAGCTATAGTCTGCTGCTCTGGGATTTATATGCTAAGTATTCATTGTTCTAAAAGATCGCAACACTGTGCAGTTTCTGTAATTCTGTGTGTACTGCTATATTGCCACTTTCAAGTCTATACCCTTAGGATTTTGCATTTCAATTGTACAGTTATCTTATTAACCTAGGTCTTTATATGTAATTTTGTTATTATAAAGTTCTTCAAAATTGCAAGTTGCCATATTGTTATTGCAAAGGTTAAGGTGTATTATGCAAATATCCAATTAACCGGTCTTATAAAAGAGTGGATTAGCTATCCACATGCATCCGATGAAGCCCTAAGGTCAGCCCACTAAGGGGAGGGGCAAAACGCATCATGCCTGACGTTTTGGAGACCGGCAACTTTTGAATCTGAGTACACGTATCACCTGGAGGCTGTCTGAATTGCCGTGTTTGTACTTAAGTTTGCCAGCGCAAGTTTCCAGCTAACACAGCTTACTTAGCCTTGTTTGGTTCCTGTTCCGTGGTTACAAAGGGAGGATCGATTACATTGGATTTCCCGGTGAAGTTGAAAGGATCCGGCTGTCGTGAACGCTGTTGAGTTGCAGCGGAGCAGGAGGGATTACCTTGCTTTCATGTCGGTAAACACGTTGTACAAGGAAACAGGAACTGTACCGCGAACTGTGGTGAGGCTTTTTCTTAATACAGCTGGCTTACTTCAGTAACACTGGAAATCGTTTTGTAGAAATTGGGATCATTCAATTTGGAGTGTGTGATTCACACTAAGGGCTCTAATATGGACACAATGTTTATAGAGTGTATTTAAACGCTTATTTGTTTTGACGATTTTGCTACAACTTTACTTTTTTCACAATCATTTGTTGGGCTCATAATTTTTGGAGAGCGAGTTTTTACACCTATGTGCTCTCTGTTTATTGTGCAATCAAATTATTGTGATCGCGGCCTGGTAATGTTTGTTACTCATTTTTATTAACATTTTCTTTGGGAACAAATTATGTTGTGGATACAGGTTGAGAGAGTTTAATAAAACCACTTTGTTTTCATGGATTTGAGTGCTGCCTTGTCATTCTTTAAATAACTATATATTTATTAGTTATTTCTCTCTTATTTAATATATGATAATATACTCTCTTCGCTAGTGTGCTCATAATGTCAGGCTAATGGGTGAAGGCAAAAGAATTAGAGACATAATAAAGAAAAAAGACCTAATAAGTTACATATAAATCTGTTCTAAAAGAAAATATATGAATATGTTGCCAAAGGTAATAGGAACTATTCACAAGATATAATGTAAAAGACTGGGAAACATTTATATCCGATCATAATCCGATATGTAAATAAATGGACATACTAGAATACAAAACAATGTTGATAAAAAGTTATTTAGCTAAACGCCAAAAATAAAAAAATTCCTTAGTGGGGGGTAGGGCAAAATAAGAAAACACAATATAAATTCATTAAAATTGAAATAAAAAGTAACCAGTATGTTAAGTTTGTATTCCATAAGTGGTAAATTTGATAAATATGCCAATAATCAAGCTATATATGAGAGGAGATAAAGAAGGCAATACTGCAATTTAAAAAGAAAAAAACTAAGGGAAAGGGGGCACTCATCCTGAGTAATCGTACTGAACCTAGCATGGGATAATGAGAGGGATAGATATGGGTACATTGGAAAGGCTTTAGGTTAGAGAGGGAACTTAGTCTATTGTAGTTAGTCTATATGGGTCCTCTACTATCTGCATTAATCTATAAACAAATCAATGCCATATCTTTTATTGATTCCCTTGGGGTGTATAGTTTGCAGGGTGAATATCCAGAATGCCTCTCTTAATAGTTTGGCTATTCTATCACCTCTTCTAATGTCCCTCTTAATGTATGCTATACCTATAAATGTGAAGACGTTTTTAACCCGTTTGTCATGTGAGTCAAAGTGTTTAGCCACAGGGGTTCTGGGTGTCTCCTCATCCAATGACAGCAGATGCTCTCTAATTCTGTCTTTTAAAGGGTGGGAGGTAATGCCCGTGTACTGTAGGGAGCAAAGCTGGCATGTTATGAGGTACACCACATTATTGAGTGGTGCAGTCTATTCTGTTATTGATCATATAGGACTTGCCTGTTTGTGATTATCTAAATTCTCTTGTACGAGAACAACTTTTACAGGTATGGCCAAATTTGAAGAAGCCAGTGGCCCCTGTGAGCCAATTTGTGGATTGAGGAGGTTTTGTGAAGAAATGTTTCCTAACTTTGTCTCCTATAGTGGGAGCTTTTTTAGCTACACATCTAATTTTATCTTTGGAAATAGTTTAGCATGCTAAGGCACTGTGGTTGAGCTCTGTATTAACCCAAGGGTTGCAGGTTCGATCCCTGGCGAGGTCCACTCAGCCTTTCATCCTTCCAAGGTCAATAAAATGAGCGGCGCCTTGAGAACCTAACGGGTTATTAACTGCGCTTTACAAGTACCCAATACATACAATGGAAATCATTCTAAGCTGTTCATTTAAATGGAGAATTGGTAAATATTTTAGCACTATGTTACAATGCTATGGTATTGTCTACTGAATTGGGTGGAATAGACTATATTGTCTTGTTTAGGGGTGTCCTTTAGCCGTCTGTTCTTGTCTTTCTTGGGTGGTAGAGCAGTTTCTGCGGGCTCTGATAAATTGGCCTTTGGGTATGCCTCTGGTGATGTGTTTTACATGGCAAGAGTCAGCCCTTAAAGGGACATTAAACACTTTGAGATGGTAATATAAAATGATAAATTGTATATATAAAACAGCTCTGCAATATACTTTCATTATTTATTTTGTCCTCTTTGCCTGTAATTCCATTCTGAAATTGTGAGCTTTTCAGTTCCTATTAGAAATGGAAGTGCAGAACACTATTAAATCCATCTCAACCATTGGCTGCACACTCTAGTGACCTATATATAACTGTCTCTAATTGGCCACAGCAGAGAAGGTAACACAAGTTACAACATGGCAGCTCCCAGTGTTTTATAGACACTAAACCTTTACACTTATTTTGTCACTTATTAAACAACTAATGAAACTTTAAAAAATACATCTACATGTTAGTCATGGACTAATCTTTTCTTTGAATGTATCATTCTATCTAGCATGTATTTAGTGTTTAATGTCCATTTAAGATAGTGTTGCATGCCAGGGGTTTTCTGACTATTGTGGTGTTAAATTTGTTCCATTTGTCTATAGATAGGGAAAGGTCAAGAAAGGTGGTGGTCTTCTATTGTTTGTGTAAACCGAAGGTTATTATGATTATTGTTCAAGTAATTTACTAGTAATTCAGCAGTGGTAATGAACATAGTTTTATTACAATATCGTCACTTCACTTTATCCAATGAAAACAGAAAATTTATAAATAACGTAGTAGTAAAATATAAAAACATCTTAAGATTTATTTTTTCTCAGGCTCTTTATCATTTTATACAATTTCTTTGCACTATATGATACAGATTTCTTCATTCCTAAAAAAGAACAAAAAAAAAAACAGTTAAAGGGACAGTATACATCAATTTTCATATAACTGCATGTAACAGACATTACTATAAAGAAGAATATGCACGGATGCTGATCTAAAAATCCAGTATAAAACCTTTTAAAAACTTACTTAGAAGCTCCCAGTTTAGCATTGTTGATTAGGTTAGGCTGGGACACCCATTGAAAGGGGCTTGGAAATCAGAAAGAGCGGACCCTCCCCCTCCCCTGCTTTTGGAAAGACAGATTACGCAAACAGGAATCTGTAGACCTAGATCTACATCTGATAATTTGGGGCTTGGTTAGGAATCTGAAAATCAGCAAAATGTTATTAAAAAAAGCAAAACTATACATTGTTACAAAAACACTCTGAGACGGTCTATGTAAATGGATCATCTACAAAACATTTATGCAAAAAAAAAAAATCTAGTGTACAATGTCCCTTTAAAGTGATAGACACCAATTAATAAGATGATATCATATTACGATTTTTTAATGTATCAGCAGAAATGGAGGAATGAAGTTTCTACTTAAAAGACCATTAAATATAGTCGACTTGCATAATCAACAAATGCATAAAAAAAGCTAAGACAGTGGCATTTGCTCTGAATTTTAAATTAAATTAAGTAGATTTTTTTCTGACAAATTTCAAATTAACTTCATTTTTCTGTCCCTGTATCATGTGACAACCACCAGCCAATCCCAAACTTGTATACAATGTAAACTTTTGCACATGCTCAGTAGTAGCTGGTACCTTAGAAAGTGTGCTTATAAAAATACTGCTCAGAATCTTATAATGGAAGTAACATAGTAAATGAGGTTGAAAAAAAAAGACTAAAGTCCATTGAGTTCAGCCTATACAAATCTAATACACTCCCATTAAAAAGGTGACCTATTTAACACAAGCAACCATATCCCTGAATTCTGTTTCTAGTCAGAAATGTATCCAAACCATTTTTAAATATATCTAAAGTATTGGCATTCATTACCTCCTTTGGTAATGAGTTCCACAATTGTATTGCTCTTACAGCTACTAAAAGTTTCCATTGCAGGAGATTAAATCTCCTTTCCTCCAGCATTAAATTGTGTCCTCTTGTCCCAAACAATTTTTTTGTAATAAATAGAGCTTCTGCCATCTCTGTATATGAGCCTTGAATATATTTATATTAAGTAATTCCTCCCTTGCATCAATGCGTCTTTTAATACACACTAGTATCTTATTAGCCTTAGAAGTCACTGTCCAAAATTGTGCGCCCACCTTTAGCTTGTTATCTATTACTACTCCCAAATCCCTTTCCTCCTCTGATTGGCTAAGTCTAGTCCCATTTAAATATCTTTTCACCCAAAATTTAGAATCTTGCAATTTCCAGTATTAAATCTCATTTTCCATTTACCTGCCCATTCTTCTAATTTTTGCATATCCCCTTGTACAGGACGTTTGTCCTGCTCTGACCTAATGACCTTACAAGTAAACTGTAAAGTCTCTTAAAATGATATGCTCTATCTGAATCATGAAAGTTTAATTTGGACTTAAAGGGACGTGAAACCTAATTTTTTTTTTCTTTCATGATTGAGATAAAGCATGTGATTTTAAATAACTTTCCAATTTACTTATAGTATCTACTTTGCTTTGTTCTGTTTGTATCCTTTGTTGAAAAGGATAACTAGGTAGGCTCAGGAGCTGCTGATTGGTGGCTGCACATATATGCCTCATGACATTGGCTTACCAAGTGTCTTCAACTAGCTCCTGGTAGTGCATTGCTGCTTCTTCAAAAAGGATACCAAGAGAATGAAGAAAATGAGAAAATAGAGTAAATTTGGAAAGTTGTTAAAAATGTTGGGGTTTCATGTCCCTTTAATTGCTCCTTTAATCTAACTGGGACAAACCTATATGAAAAGAATTAAAAAACACACAGACACAAGAAATGTTTCCATGACCGTAAAAAAAGTATAGCACTTCATAACACAGTAAATACTTCTTCCCTGACTCACTATGGTTTTGTAGACCTGTAGAGTATGTTTGTGCAGCATGTTGGATTTAATTAAAGAGGAGTTTCTTAAGAATGCTAAAAGTATGCCTAAAGCATCACGCATTTTTTAAATAGCATAACCCAGGTAAAATCTAACTGTCAGATTCTCCATTGAAGTCAGATGAAAGTATTTGATCGCTCATGTTCTAATACTTGCATTGCTGAGTAGAGAGAACAATGTTCAAATTTAAAGGGACACACAAGTCCAAAATAAACTTTTATTTTTAAATAGGGCATGTAATTTTAAAAAGCTTTTCAATTTACTTTTATCATCACATTTTCTTTGTTCTCTTGGTATTTTTTGTTGAAAGCTAAACCTAGGTAGGCTCATATGCTAATTTCTAAGCCTTTAAAGGCTGCCACTTATCTGAATGCATTTGACAGTTTTTCACAGCTAAAGAGCATTAGTTAACTTATGACATATATATATATATATATATAACATTGTGCTCATGCCCATGGAGTTACTTATGAAAGGGCACTGATTGGCTAAACTGTCTGTCAAATAATTGAAATAAGGGGGCAGTCTGCAGAGGCTTAGATACAAGGTAATCACAGAGGTAAAATGTGTATTAATATAACAGTGTTGGTTATTCAAAACTGGGGAATGGGTAATAAAAGGGATTTTCTATCTTTTCAAACAATAACAATTCTGGAGTAGACTGTCCGTTTAAAAGGACATAATACTAATATGCTAAATCACTTGAAAGTGATGCAGCATTACTGTAAAAAGTTGACATAAAAAATATCACCTGAGCATCTCTATGTAAAAAAGGAAGATATTTTACCTCAATTTCTTCAGCTCACAAGAGTAAGTGCTCCGTGAACAGTTGTACTTCAGCTGCTGTCCAGCTGCAAGTAAAAAAAACAAACAAACAAACTATAGCCAATCACTATAGCCAATCAGCATTAGCAGTACTGAGATTATGCTTTGCCGTGATCTCATGAGATTTCATTGAAATATTATGAGATTTCAAAGTAAACTTCCTTAAAGTGAATAGGAAAATAACATGACTGCCTGCACATGCCAGATGCACACTCCCCTTGAAAGTCCCAGGACTAGCATCCCGATTGGCTGCCTAAAGTCTCTTTACAGTGGGGTGTGAATACTTGAGGTAAAATATATTCCTTTTTTACATATGTTCAGGTGATATTTTCTATTCAGCTTTTTACAGCTATGCTGCATCACTCTCAAGCGCTTCAAAATTTGGGTATCATGTCCCTTTAAAGATTAGGTGTAAAGTTTCTAAAACATTTTCTATAGTAACTTAAAGAAAGAAAACATTCACAGCACAGCAATACACACTAATATCATTATAAGCCTGCTTCTAAATTGTAAAAGTGTATGTGGCTGCAGTAATATATTTCAGAGGAGGCTGGTAAGAGTAAAGAAAATGTTTAAATGTGTTAAAGTGACAGTCTACTTCAGAATTGCTATTGTTTAAAAGGATAAATAATCCCTTTATTACCCATTCCCAAGTTTTTCATAACCAACACTGTTATATTAATATACTTTTTAACCTCTGTTATTACCTTGTACCTAAGCCTCTGCAGACTGCCCCCTTATTTAAGTTCTTTTGTCAGACTTGCATTTTAGCCAATCAGTGCTGACTCTTAAACAAATCCACAGGAGTGAGCACAATGTTATCAAATAGGACACACATGAACTAGTTGCTATCTAAAGAACTGTCAAAAGGCACTGAGATAAGAGGCAGTTCAACTGCTTAGAAATTAGCATATGAGCCTACCCAGGTTTAGCTCTCCACAAAGAATACCAAGAGAGCAAAGCAAATTTGATGATAATCGTCAATTGAAAAGTTGTTTAAAATTACATGTCCTATCTGAATCATCAAAGTTTAATTTTGACTAGACTGTCCATTTAAGAGCATTTTATTATTGGACTATGGTTTGCACATAACTATGTGTTTAGTGCCTGTGAAGTTCTAGAGCTAGCTGAACACATCTGGTCAGCCAATGGCAAGAGGCATATGTGCGTATCCAACCAATCACTAGCTCCAAATAGTGCATTGCTGCTCCTAAATCCTACCCATGTTTGCTATTCAACAGAAGATACCAATAGAATAAAGTGATGACAAAAAGTACATTGAAGAGTCTCTTAAAGGGACAGTCTACACCAGAATTTGTATTGTTTTAAAAGATAGATAATCCCTTTATTACCCATTCCCTAGTTTTGCATAACCAACACTGTTGTAGAAATACACTTTTAACCTCTGTGATTATCTTGTATCTAAGCCTCTGCAAACTGCCCCTTTATTTCAGTTCTTTTGACAGACTTGCAGTCTAGCCAATCAGTGCCTGCTCCCAGATAACTTCACGTGCACGAGCACAGTGTTATCTGTATGAAATACGTGAACTAACACCCTCTAGTGGTGAAAAACTGTTAAAATGCTTTCTGAAAAGAGGTGGCCTTCAAGGTCTAAGAAATTAGCATATGAACCTCCTAGGTTAAGCTTTCAATTAAGAATACCAAGAGAACAAAGCAAAATTGGTGATAAAATTGGTTTTATATTCGATACAATTGACTTCCATGGGGCTGATTTATGAAAGTGCGAGCGGACTTGATCCACTGTAGCAGATCATGTCTGCCGCACATCGATAAATGCAGACAGTATACGCTGTCAGCATTTATCATTGCTCAAGCAGTTCTGGTGAACTGCTTGTGCAATGCCGCCCCCTGCAGATTCGCGGCCAATCGGCCGCTAGCAGGGGGTGTCAATCAACCCGATCATATACGATGGGGCGGATTGCTGTCCGCCGCCTCAGAGGTGGCGGACGAGTTAAGGAGCAGCCGAAACAGCTGCATTAGGCAGAATACGGGCCTTAATAAATCGGCCCCATGTCTCTTTAAACCCTTCAGTTCCAGAAGTTTGAAGACTTTTTCTACTGACAGAGGCCCAAAAGATTCTCAGACATAGTCTATGTATTAAATTGGATATAATTCCAGACTGATTTACATGTCACAAGAAAACGACATATAGTTTTTCTCTTGAAGCTAGCTCTTTATAGCAAATGTCCCAGTTTCTGGGGAAAAACTATAGATGGCTCTAGCTCCTCTCATAACCTGCCAAATTCCTGCTCAAAACACACCCAACCCTTGTACAAAACAGGCCCCACTAGGGTTGCCACTTCAGCCATGTTTTCCTGGGCACTTATAAATTACAACCCAGCCTACAACATACCCCATGGCTTCACCGATATTACACTCCATGGCCACTACCTACAAGTCTCCCTCATTTCCCAGTCCTGATAAACTACAGGAAATGTTGGGAGGTATGTATAGGATTTGTCTGATCAATAGAAGCCTTGATATGAAAAGCCGAAGGAGTGTCAACTGCTCCAGCAGAATGCGCATTAATATGCTCAGAGGGAGCCTCACCAGCCACCAAATAAGCCATGCAGTTAAAGTAAGTCGTAGATTTCGGACCCTTGCAAAGACCAGAAAAAAAATAATCTTTTGGGCCTTACACATAATATTCGAGAGCTCCTACAACAAATTATGAAGGAGACACTCAGATTTCTAAGGGGCTGGACAAAAAGAAGGAACCTCAATTTCCTGATTTATAGTATCTGTAGATACTACCTTAGGAAGAAAAGAATAGCTTTTCTGAAGAACAGCCTTATCCTTATTAAAAATGAGAAAAAAAGTTTTGCAAGAAAAAATCTGAAAGCTTGTAAATCCTTCCTGCCAAAGAAATAGCAAATGCTGAAGGTCTAAGCCATGATTTGGCTCAAAAAGAGGAGTTTGAAGAACCCTCAAAACCTGATTGAGATTTCAAGGAGGAAAATATGGATGACTAACTGGTTTAGTTCTGATCAGAGGCTGAACAAAGGTCTGAAATAATGGAATTTTAGCAAATTTCTTGTGAAACAAAACAGAAAGAGACAAAATCTGACCTTTTAGAGAACTGGCTGAAAAAACATCATCCAGACCCTCCCTGCAGGAACTAAAAAACTCTAGGAATGTTAAGGGGTCGATTATCAAAGGCTTCGCAAGCCTTTCGACCACATACAACTGCAGGTTTTCACAAGAGAACCTGCACGCCGTATTTAACAAGCAGCGGTTATCAGACCACTGTTTTCCTAACCTTTCGCCACCTCTAAAGTGGTGAATTTCAATCTCCCCAATATATTCCGACCGGGGAGATTGACAGCTCCTGCCCACGCATGATTGGCTTTGCACGGGCAGGGGGCGGGATTGCACGCGAGCGCAAAATAGCGCCCATATGCAATGCTGAATTCTGCCAGGGGAATTCAGCCTGCCAAAGGCAAGCTGCGGCGGACAGGGGCGCGTATGTGCGCCCCTGCCTGCCTCAGCTTGATAAATCGCCCCCTTAAAGAATTCCAGCAATAACCTTTGTGAGTACAACACACACAAAAAAAAGTTTTCCAGACTTTGATAAATACATCAAGAACCATTCAATCGCTTTGCCGATATGTTCATTTTTAAGATCTTAATAAAAGAATGGACATTCAGAGAGAAGATCCCGTCACAGAGGAAGCCTCCAAGGCGGGCACGAGGACAACTGAACCATATCCACAAACCAAATCCTTTGAGGCCACACTAGAGCAATCAGAATTGCTGAGGCTTGTTCCTGCTTGATTCTGGATATCACTCTGGATAGCAACACAAAGAGAGTGAAGATGTAAATCAGCTTTAAAGTCCAGGTAACCTCTATTGCATCTATTAGACTTGCCCAAGGGCCCCGCAAACCTGGCACAATACTGAGGGGCAGCTTGTGATTGAAGTGAGAGGTCATGATATTTATCTCTAGCAGACCCAAATGTTTCCCAATTTGGCCGAAAACTTCCTGATTCAGAGTCCTAATTCATTTTCCATAGGTGAAGAGACTGGCAATTCAGAAATTTTGCCTCCAAATTGTTAACACCCGGAATGTGGACACTTCCCTCATTGGTAATGAACTGCAAGCTCCTCCTTGATGAATTACACAGGTCACTGCTGGGACATTGTCTGACTGGAATTGCATAAAAGATTCCTGTCTGAGGTTGGGCCAACTCTAGGAAGCTCTGCACGGAGTTCCAGAATATTTATGGGTAACCTAGCCTCCTGAGGAGACCAAAGTCCCTGCCCTGTGCGAGACCCCCAGACTGCACCCCAAGCTAACAGGCTGGCATCTGTGAAAATTACTACCCACGCTGGGTGAAAAAAGAAGGCCCCCTGAACCAAGCAAGGGACTGTCTTGTCCTGTGATCTGATGTGAGACAGATCTTTGTTATCCCCATTTCATTGATGCAGCATATGCAATTGGAGTGCAAGAAGATGAAATCTGGCAAATGGAACTGCGTTTGAGGCAGCAACCATAACCCCACAACTTCCATGCACTGAAAAACGGAACAGAGAAAATTCCTCTGCAAAAGGGCAAAGGTCTGTTGCAACTTTAGTCTGTGCTGATCTATCAGGGACAACTGCATAGACACACACAATTTAGAACCTCAGAAAAAAAGACACATAGGTCTGGAAGATTTACTTTCCAACTGTGACTCTGAAGCAACTGAAGTACCTTCTGAGTGTGAGACACAACCAGATGAAAAGAGGAAGCCTGAACAAGAAGGTAGTCCAAGCAAGGAGTTTCCTTGAGCTCTATTTACAGATGACAACAGAGCTCCCTAGACTTTTGGAGGCAGTAACCACACCGAAAGTAAGGGCCACAAACTGATAATGCTTGTTCAGAAAAGCAAATCTCAGAAACTTGACATGATCCCTGTACATAAGGATATGCAATTAAGCATCTCTTAAGTCTATGGACATAAACTGACCCTACTGCACTAAAGAAAGTAAGGTGTAAATAGTCTCCATTTCGCAAGTTGGAACTTTCAGGAATTTGTTTTGAGATATTTTGAGATCTAAAACAGGTTGAAACATACTCTTTGTTGAAGGAGCAGTAATACGCTATTGGAAGCTAGCTGAAAGCCAATGACAAGAGGTGTATATGTGCAGCCACCAATCAGCAGCTTCTGAGCCTACCTAGGTATACAACAAAAGATACAAGGAAACAAAACAAAATGAGATAAAATAAATAAATGGGAAAGTTTGTTAAAATTGCATACTCTACCTGAATCATGAAAGAAAACATTTGAGTTTCATGTCCCTTTAAAGGATCTCGAGGCACTTGAGACAGAAATGATCTTTCCCAAGGAGGCCTTGAACGAAAGCTTATTCTATACCCCTGGGAAATGATTTACAATACCCAGGGATACTGAACAGATCTCTCTCAAGCCTACTGAAAGAGACAATCTGTCCCCCATCAGACACTGGATTGGTATGGAAGCTGAACCTTCATGTGGTCTGGGTCTAAATTGCCTAAAAGTGCTATAAACTGCTAATATAAGGAGGTTTATGGTGTACGAATATATGTCCCCAGACTACGTGAAGCATGTGTACATGTTACTAATACTAATAGCTGGTGGGCTATGAAGGTGCAAAGTACTTACTGATCTGCACCTTCGTCCACTGCGCTTACCGCAGCAAGTTGGTCTAGTTGCGAGCATTATACCAAGGATCTTAATCAGTAACAGCATCTGCAAACCAGGGGATTGGTGGACTAGTCCTCATTTTACCTGGGGATCCACAAGGAGCAGTTCACCGTAGACCAGGGGATTGGTGTACAAAATTACATTTCAACTGGGAGGTCTGTGATATTTCTCACAAAGAAAAACAAAATGTATGCTTACCTGATAAATTAATTTCTTTCGAGGTGGTGAGAGTCCACAAGTTCATTACTGCTGGGATTCAACTCCTGGCCACTAGGAGGCATTAAAGATTTCTCAAAACTCCAAGAGTATTTCATCCCTTACACCTCACTGATAAGCCAGTTTAACGTATAGCCAAGAAGGAGAGTTATAAAAAAGGTAGGAAAAGACAGAAGCAGTGAAATAAGGTGCAAATATAGAACTCCAAAATTTACAAATAAAGAGGTGCAGACCTCGTGGATTCTCACCACATCAAAATAAATAAATTTTTCTTTCTTTCGTAAGGTGGTCAGAGTCCATAAGTTCATTACTTCTGGGAAACTAATACCCAAGATGTGGAGTCCACAAGTAATGAGGGCTACATAACAATTTTGAAAAGGCAGGCACCTAATTTCCAGACACTGCTGCCTGAAGGACTTTCCTATCAAAAGCAGCTTCCAAAAAAAGCAAAAACATCAAAGTAGTAGAATTTAGAAAGCGTATGTAGGGATGACTATGCTGCTATCCAAAGAAAAGAAAAATAAATCCAAAGTCTCACCAAAGTAATACAATTCCAGAATCTTTTATTAAAATTCAATTAAAAACATTTCATATAAAAGGTTCCATAGCTCATGTGCAGACAAGTCTTACGTGTTTTGGCTTCAATGCCGTACTCATAGACTACTTTTTACTAGCTACCGCTTCCTTTTAAACACAGTCTTCTGCAATTAAAATAATCTCTACCACCTCAGTTAACACTTGCAATGCTTTATCTTATGATGCTTTATCTCCCATGTAGTCCTTCAAGTTTATAGTTGTCATGAACTGTCCCTCTTGAACAAGGGGCAGAATAGATCTGATAGTTTCCATTTTGAACGACGGAACACTCAGAAACTTGTTTAAACACTTTAGGTCCAGAATCAGACGGAACGTGTCCTCCTTCTTTGGAACCACAAAAAGATTTGAATCCAAGGAACAAGAAAGGAGCAGGCACTACTCGGTTAGGTGAAAAATTAAAACATCCGTTTATTGCAGCATATTAAAAGATAAGGTGTTCCCAGACAGAGGGCAGCCAAACATACAAGGCCAGTCTTACGCGTTTCGCGCCCCCTGGTGGGGCTTTATCATAGACTAATGAGGTGTAGCGATGTTAGTCAATTTATACCTGAGGCACCAAATGATTAACCCTTGCTACTCCAACACAATTTAAAACCACATATCAAGTAAAGGTTAAAAATAATGAAAAACAGAATTATAATCACAGTGATGTGGTGACACAATACAATTAATACATAAATGTCTATACCTAGAAAATTTGAACAAATTATTATAATTTCTCCACTTGGGCTACAGTTGTAAAAAAACTAAATACTAGATTTTATTGACCAACTCCTTAGGAAATTTTTCCAATTTAAGGCAGAGAAAATTAACCACTATTTAACAAATGGGACAGAATATCTGGAGGTAAATACACAGACTATTATGGTAAATGGCAAAATATAAATCATTCATGAAGGTAAAAATAATAAATTTTCCAAGTTGAAGAGTATATAGAAAAAAGAACATAGGATACAGTCTCAATCAGACATTAGTTGTCTATAAAATAGCTAATATCAAATTCCCTATTCATTCCTGTGGGTATTCTTGTTTTAAGTTTTAAAATCCAAAATAGTTCTTTCTTATCTAATATTTTATTTTTGTTCCCTCCCCTCGTAGGAACTCTGGCTAAGTCTATGGCTTGTACCGATATATCTGCTTTATTAGTTAAATGTATGCCATTGAAATGGCTTGCTACTGCTGATTCTTTTACGTAATTCTTGACATCTCTGATGTGTTCCCCCACTCTTTTTCTTAACTCTCTAGAGGTTTGTCCTATATATTGACTTTTACATAAATTACAGGTTAACATGTAGATCACCTATTGGGTGCCACAATTTGCATAGAACACAATCACATTTTTTTGATTGGTGATACTTGATTTAAAAGAATCACCTCTTAAGATTGTAATGCAAGTATTGCAGTTTCTACTGCCACATCTGAAATTGCCTTTGTGTGTTAGCCACTTAAATTCTGTAGGTGGAATATTATTCTTGACCATGCTAGGGGAAAGGGAACGTGCCCTCCTTCTTTGGAACCACAAACAGATTTGAATAGTACCCTAGACTTTTTCTGCTAGGGGTACTGGTACGATAACGCAGAGAGAGGAGAGATCCCTCAAACACTCTAGAAAGGCCTCTCTATTTCTGGTCTTGAAGACAGGTTTGATAGGAGAAATCTGCCCCTGGGCGGATGGGATCTGAACCCTATCCTGTAACCCTGGGCGACAACCTCCAGAACCCAAAGGTCCTGAACGTCCTGTAACCAGGCTTCTGAGAAGAGAGATAATCTGCCCCCTACTTGGTCTGGAGAACAGTCAGGGGCCGCCCCTTCATGCCGATTTTGTCTCGGCGGGCTTCTTGCTCTGCTTAGACTTGTTCCAAGAATGAGCCGGCTTCCAAGTTCCCTTGAACTGGTCCGCTTTCGCGGTGGGCTGCTGGCGCTGGGCCTTGTCCGCACGAAAGGGACGAAAAGTAAATCCTTTAGGCCTAGTGTTCTTATCCTGCGGTAGGAAAGCTCCCTTGCCTCCCGTAACTGTGGATATGATCGAATCCAATCCTGGACCAAACCGAATCTTTCCTTGAAAAGGCAGGGACAACAGCCTCGACTTAGAGGTCATGTCCACAGACCAAGAATTTAGCCACAGAGCCCTGCGAGCTAAAATGGAAAAACCTGACACCTTAGCATATTGGCATCACAGATGAAAGAATTGGCGATCTTCAGCACCTTAATCTTATCCTGTGTCTCATCAATGTAAGTCTCCCCCTCGACCATTTCACACAGGGATTCAAACCAATATGTTGCAGCTTAGGCAACTGCGGCTACGGCCGATGCCAGCTGAAAAACAAACCCTGTGTGTTGAAACATCTTCCTTAACATGTTTTCCAACTTTTTATCCATGGGCTCTTTAAACGACGAACTATCCTCGAGGGGAATAGTTGTCCGCTTCGCGAGCGTGGAGATAGCACCATCCACCTTAGGGACAGTACCCCACAGCTCAAACTGAGAGTCCGGAATGGGGAACAGTTTCTTAAAGGAAGAAGAAGGGGAAAAGGAAGAATCTAATCGCTTCCATTCATTCTTAATAATATTAGCCATCTTAACAGGAACCGGGAAGCCTGAGGCACCACCCTGTCCTCAAATACCTTATCAAGCTTAGGAATCGCAGGTTCCTCCGGAAGCTTTGGTTCCGGAACCTCCAGAGTAGCAAGCACTTGCTTCAGCAAACAGCGCAAATTCTCTATCCTAAACCTAAAGTCAGGCTCCTCCACAGCCGGAGGTTTAGATGACACAGACTCCGACTCAGAAGGGGCCTCCTCCGAAGAGTCGGAGTGTTCCTCGTCATCGTATAATGCCTCTGATACTTCCATAGGTGTAGACAACCCCTGGGTCGGGCCGCCATGATACGCCCTATGCTTGCACTTAGCAGAACATGGTAAGGCATGAATCAATTTCGATACCGCCGTTTGCAGTTGATCCGCAAAATCTGACGATCAACGAATCTCTCCCGCAGGAGTAATGGTTGGACCCTGGGGCAATGCATGTGCAATTGGAGATGAATATAGGTAACACACCTCACGGGACAGAACCCTCAGAGGTGGACGGCTCAGTAGTACTAGACATCCGTTTACTTTTAGATGTCATAACTTTATTAAGGCATGTGGAACATAGTTAAGCAGGCTGTTCTACCAGAACCTCCTCACAATAAACACAGGAATGAGACCTTGTTAAAGAGGGAGAACCCTCTAACGCATCAGAGTCCTCCATAGCCTGCACTGTTATTAAGGACTAGATTAACTTAATAAATAGGCACCTTTGTAACCTCCAATGGCCGGGGGCACTCACCACCTCCTATGACCCGGACTACAGAAACCGTTTTGTCTCCTGCGCCGCTGATCAACAGAGAAAGAGATAGCCACACCCGGTCACATGGAATGCCTGGCAGGACCGCCCCTGCTTAAGGAGAAAACGTGACAAAAAACATAATTTATGCTTACCTGATAAATTCCTTTCTCCTGTAGTGTGGTCAGTCCACGGGTCATCATTACTTCTGGGATATTAACTCCTCCCCAACAGGAAGTGCAAGAGGATCACCCAGCAGAGCTGCTATATAGCTCCTCCTCTCTACGTCACACCCAGTCATTCGACCGAGAACCAACGAGAAAGGAGAAACTAAAGGGTGCAGTGGTGACTGGAGTATAATTTAAAAAATTTAGACCTGCCATAAAAGACAGGGCAGGCCGTGGACTGACCACACTACAGGAGAAAGGAATTTATCAGGTAAGCATAAATTATGTTTTCTCCTGTTAAGTGTGGTCAGTCCACGGGTCATCATTACTTCTGGGATACCAATACCAAAGCTAAAGTACACGGATGACGGGAGGGACAGGCAGGATCTTTATACGGAAGGAACCACTGCCTGAAGAACCTTTCTCCCAAAAACAGCCTCCGAAGAAGCAAAAGTGTCAAATTTGTAAAATTTGGAAAAAGTATGAAGAGAAGACCAAGTTGCAGCCTTGCAAATCTGTTCAACAGAGGCCTCATTCTTAAAGGCCCAAGTGGAAGCCACAGCTCTAGTAGAATGAGCTGTAATTCTTTCAGGAGGCTGCTGTCCAGCAGTCTCATAAGCTAAACGTATTATGCTACGAAGCCAAAAAGAGAGAGAGGTAGCAGAAGCTTTTTGACCTCTCCTCTGACCAGAATAAACGACAAACAGGGAAGACGTTTGTCGAAAATCTTTAGTTGCCTGTAAATAAAATTTCAGGGCACGGACTACATCTAGATTGTGTAGAAGACGTTCCTTCTTTGAAGAAGGATTAGGACACAAAGATGGAACAACAATCTCTTGATTGATATTCCTGTTAGTGACCACCTTAGGTAAGAACCCAGGTTTAGTACGCAGAACTACCTTGTCTGAATGAAAAATCAGATAAGGAGAATCACAATGTAAGGCAGATAACTCAGAGACTCTTCGAGCCGAGGAAATAGCCATTAAAAACAGAACTTTCCAAGATAACAATTTGATATCAATGGAATGAAGGGGTTCAAACGGAACACCCTGTAAAACGTTAAGAACTAAGTTTAAACTCCATGGTGGAGCAACAGTTTTAAACACAGGCTTAATCCTGGCCAAAGCCTGACAAAAAGCCTGAACGTCTGGAACTTCTGACAGACGTTTGTGTAAAAGACTGGACAGAGCTGAGATCTGTCCCTTTAAGGAACTAGCGGATAAACCCTTTTCTAAACCTTCTTGTAGAAAAGACAATATCCTAGGAATCCTAACCTTACTCCATGAGTAACATTTGGATTCGCACCAATATAAGTATTTACGCCATATTTTATGGTAAATCTTTCTGGTAACAGGCTTCCTAGCCTGTATTAAGGTATCAATTACTGACTCAGAAAATCCACGTTTTGATAAAATCAAGTGTTCAATTTCCAGGCAGTCAGCTTCAGAGAAATTAGATTTTGATGTTTGAAGGGACCCTGGATCAGAAGGTCCTGTCTCAGAGGCAGAGACCAAGGTGGACAGGATGACATGTCCACTAGATCTGCATACCAGGTCCTGCGTGGCCACGCAGGCGCTATTAGAATCACCGATGCTCTCTCCTGTTTGATCCTGGCAATCAATCGAGGATGCATCGGGAAGGGTGGAAACACATAAGCCATCCCGAAAGTCCAAGGTGCTGTCAAAGCATCTACCAGGACCGCTCCCGGATCCCTGGATCTGGACCCGTAACAAGGAAGCTTGGCGTTCTGTCGAGACGCCATGAGATCTATCTCTGGTTTGCCCCAACGTCGAAGTATTTGGGCAAAGACCTCCGGATGAAGTTCCCACTCCCCCGGATGAAAAGTCTGACGACTTAGGAAATCCGCCTCCCAGTTCTCCACTCCCGGGATGTGGATTGCTGATAGGTGGCAAGAGTGAGACTCTGCCCAGCGAATTATCTTTGATACTTCCATCATCGCTAGGGAGCTTCTTGTCCCTCCTTGATGGTTGATGTAAGCTACAGTCGTGATGTTGTCCGACTGAAACCTGATGAACCCCCGAGTTGTTAACTGGGGCCAAGCCAGAAGGGCATTGAGAACTGCTCTCAATTCCAGAATGTTTATTGGCAGGAGACTCTCCTCCTGAGTCCATGATCCCTGAGCCTTCAGAGAATTCCAGACAGCGCCCCAACCTAGTAGGCTGGCGTCTGTTGTTACAATTGTCCAATCTGGCCTGCTGAATGGCATCCCCCTGGACAGATGTGGCCGAGAAAGCCACCATAGAAGAGAATTTCTGGTCTCTTGATCCAGATTCAGAGTTGGGGACAAATCTGAGTAATCCCCATTCCACTGACTTAGCATGCACAATTGCAGCGGTCTGAGATGTAGGCGTGCAAAGGGTACTATGTCCATTGCCGCTACCATTAAGCCGATCACCTCCATGCATTGAGCCACTGACGGGTGTTGAATGGAATGAAGGACACGGCAAGCATTTTGAAGCTTTGTTAACCTGTCTTCTGTCAGGTAGATCTTCATTTCTACAGAATCTATAAGAGTCCCCAAGAAGGGAACTCTTGTGAGTGGAAAGAGAGAACTCTTCTTCTCGTTCACCTTCCACCCATGCGACCTTAGAAATGCCAGTACTAACTCTGTATGAGACTTGGCAGTTTGAAAGCTTGAAGCTTGTATCAGAATGTCGTCTAGGTACGGAGCTACCGAAATTCCTCGCGGTCTTAGTACCGCCAGAAGAGCACCCAGAACCTTTGTGAAGATTCTTGGAGCCGTAGCCAATCCGAATGGAAGAGCTACAAACTGGTAATGCCTGTCTAATAAGGCAAACCTTAGATACCGGTAATGATCTTTGTGAATCGGTATGTGAAGGTAAGCATCCTTTAAATCCACTGTGGTCATGTACTGACCCTTTTGGATCATGGGTAGGATTGTCCGAATAGTTTCCATTTTGAACGATGGAACTCTTAGGAATTTGTTTAGGATCTTTAAATCCAAGATTGGTCTGAAGGTTCCCTCTTTCTTGGGAACCACAAACAGATTTGAGTAAAACCCCTGTACGTGTTCCGACCGCGGAACCGGATGGATCACTCCCATTAGTAAAAGATCTTGTACACAGCGTAGAAACGCCTCTTTCTTTATTTGGTTTGTTGACAACCTTGACAGATGAAATCTCCCTTTTGGGGGAGAGGATTTGAAGTCCAGAAGATATCCCTGAGATATGATCTCTAACGCCCAGGGATCCTGAACATCTCTTGCCCAAGCCTGGGCGAAGAGAGAAAGTCTGCCCCCCACTAGATCCGTTCCCGGATCGGGGGCCCTCAATTCATGCTGTCTTAGGGGCAGCAGCAGGTTTTCTGGCCTGCTTGCCCTTGTTCCAGGACTGGTTAGGTCTCCAGCCTTGTCTGTAGCGAGCAACAGCTCCTTCCTGTTTTGGTGCAGAGGAAGTTGATGCTGCTCCTGCCTTGAAATTATGAAAGGAACGAAAATTAGACTGTCTAGCCCTAGGTTTGGCTCTGTCTTGAGGTAGGGCATGGCCTTTACCTCCTGTAATGTCAGCGATAATTTCTTTCAAACCGGGCCCGAATAAGGTCTGCCCTTTGAAAGGTATGTTAAGTAATTTAGATTTAGAAGTAACGTCAGCTGACCAGGATTTTAGCCACAGTGCTCTGCGTGCCTGAATGGCGAATCCGGAATTCTTAGCCGTAAGTTTAGTTAAATGTACTACGGCATCTGAAACAAATGAATTAGCTAGCTTAAGTGTTTTAAGCTTGTTTGAAATCTCATCTATAGTTATTGAGTCAAGAGTCTCTTCCAGGGACTCGGACCAAAAAGCGGCCGCGGCCGTGACAGATGCAATACATGCAAGGGGTTGCAATATAAAACCTTGTTGAACAAACATTTTCTTAAGGTAACCCTCTAATTATCCATTGGATCTGAAAAGGCACAGCTATCCTCCACCGGGATAGTGGTACGCTTAGCCAGAGTAGAAACCGCTCCCTCCACCTTAGGGACCGTCTGCCATAAGTCCCGTGTGGTGGCGTCTATTGGAAACATTTTTCTAAATACAGGAGGGGGGGAAAAGGGTACACCGGGCCTATCCCACTCCTTAGTAATTATCTCTGTAAGCCTCTTAGGTATAGGAAATACGTCAGTACTCGCCGGTACCGCATAGTATCTATCCAGCCTACATAATTTCTCTGGGATTGCAACGGTGTTACAATCATTCAGAGCCGCTAATACCTCCCCTAGCAGTATACGGAGGTTTTCAAGCTTAAACTTAAAATTAGAAATGTCTGAATCCACTCTATTGGGATCAGAACCGTCACCTGCAGATTGAAGCTCTCCGTCCTCATGTTCTGCATACTGTGACGCAGTATCTGACATGGCCCTATTATTATCAGCGCACTCTGTTTTCACCCCAGAGTGATCACGCTTACCTCTAAGTTCTGGTAATTTAGACAAAACTTCAGTCATAACATTAGCCATGTCCTGTAATGTGATTTGTAATGGCCGCCCTGAAGTACTCGGCGTTACAATATCACGCACCTCCCGAGCGGGAGATGCAGGTACTGACACGTGAGGCGAGTTAGTCGGCATAACTCTCCACTCGTTGTTTGGTGAATGATGTTCAATTTGTACGGATTGACTTTTATTTAAAGTAGCATCAATGCAATTAGTACATAAATTTCTATTGGGCTCCACTTTGGCTTTAGCACATATAGCACAGAGATATTCCTCTGAGTCAGACATGTTTAACACACTAGCAATTAAACTAGCAAACTTGGAAATACTTTTCAACTCAATTTACAAATAATATGAAAAACGTACTGTGCCTTTAAGAAGCACAGAAAAAAAGTTATGACAGCTGAGTAACAATAAACCGGAGAAACTATAAAATCAAATTCTTTCCGGTAAAAACACAATTTTAGCAAAGGATTGCCCCCATTAGCAATGGATAACTAACCCTTAAATAGCAGAAAAAATGTACAGAATATAAACATTTTTTATCACAGTCAAAGCACAATCTCACAAGTCTGCTGTGAGTGATTACCTCCCTCAAAATAATTTTTGAAGACCCTTGAGCTCTGTAGAGACGATCCGATCATGCAGGGAAGAAAACAGACTTGTGACTGAATTTCTGATGCGTAGCAAAAGCGCCAAAATAGGCCCCTCCCCCTCACACACAACAGTGAGGGAGATCAGTAAACTGTCTTAAATTAAATAAAACGACCGCCAAGTGGAAAAAAAACAGTGCCCAAAACAATTTTTCACCCAGTACCTCAGATAATTAAACGATTTAACATGCCAGCAAAACGTTTAACATCAAATAAATGAAGTGTCATTAGAAAGCCTGCTGCTAGTCGTTCTCACTGCAAGTTAGGCTAAAGTTTTATGCATACAGTATTATCCCAGTGAAGTGCCATTCCCCAGAATACTGAAGTGTAAATATACATACATGACAGCCTGATACCAGTTGCTACTACTGCATTTAAGGCTGAACTTACATTATATAGGTATTGGCAGTATTTTCTCAGTCAATTCCATTCCTCAGAAAATAATATGCTGCTACATACCTCTTTGCAGGTGAACCTGCCCGCTGTCCCCTGATCTGAAGTTTACCTCACTCCTCAGATGGCCGAGAACAGCAAAATGATCTTAACTACGCCGGCTAAAATCATACAAAAACTCAGGTAGATTCTTCTTCAAATTCTACCTGAGAAGGAACAACACACTCCGGTGCTGTTTTAAAATAACAAACTTTTGATTGAAGATATAAAACTAAGTATAATCACCACAGTCCTCTCACACATCCTATCTATTAGTTGGGTGCAAGAGAATGACTGGGTGTGACGTAGAGAGGAGGAGCTATATAGCAGCTCTGCTGGGTGATCCTCTTGCACTTCCTGTTGGGGAGGAGTTAATATCCCAGAAGTAATGATGACCCGTGGACTGACCACACTTAACAGGAGAAAAGGGCCACGCAATACTCCCATAAGTCACCTGAAGGTTCCACACATTGCCAGAGTCTCATCTTGCACATAACGCAGCAATGACACAATAAACAATATCATGTATAAACCCCCCCTGTTCAATAATTTATTTTCCAGGAATATTAACCCTTGATTCTTTAAAGATAAAAGGTGTCACACTGTGACCCTGTCTTCCGTGTTATCATTATGTAATAAAAAATGAAACAATCTTACCAGAATCTACGCCGTGGAACAGGAACACGGCGGCCCTTCAAGTGCGACAGGTTAGTAGCCTCATTCCTGACATGGACTTCAGTGTAAAAAGCAGGCAGCGAAACTTGTCAATTGCTTGTAGAGCTGTTAATATGAGTCGGGATGGTTTCTCAGAAATACTCTCCCTGCATCTCTGGACTCTAACTTTCGCCCAGGCTCTCACTGAAAGGCTGACAGGACTACTTAAAACTCCAGTCCCAATGCAAAGAGTACTACCCTCCATAAGAGACTACTCCGATCTTTGACACTTCTCTGCCGTCCTCCTGTGACGAAACGCAAAGAATAACTGGGGGATGAGGGAAGTGGGGGAGGTATTTAAGCCTTTGGCTGGGGTGTCTGCCTCCTCCTGGTGGCCAGGTTCTTAATTCCCAAAAGTAATGAATGAAGCTGTGGACTCTCCTCCCCTTTGGATGGAAATGTGGTTACAATAATAATCCATGCACTGCAATAATTATTGATATCCAATGCATTGATTTTTAATGTTTACCGTCTCTTTAAACTAAAACATGATGAAAGGATGGAAATCCTGCAATTATTTACACTGGAAAAGAGGTGTCTCAGAGGTGATATGATTACATTATACACATATGTATACAACACATATAAGCAAATCTCAGCTGACCTGCTACATCAGTGGGACAGTGCAAAAAATAGAGGTAAACAGAAATTTTAAAAACATCAATGTAAAGGGGTTCTTTATGGTAAGAACTGCAATGATATGAAATTCTCTGACAGATGAAAATAAATAAATATATATATATATTCAACACACAGAGAAAATCCAGCACTCATTTACAAGCTCTCAGCTCAGATTAAAAGAAAAAATGGAAGGGTTAGTTACAGCATCTGGCCAAATGGGACAAGCCCAGGTACCACGTCAAGGTCCCTTCCAAAACCTGTGAGTGCCATTAAGCACCCAGGCCTGAGGATGTTGCAGGGTCATGGGATGTGTACCCAGTCCAGTCTGAGAGTGCAGTCCCTTTGAGCCTTGCACCCAGACCTGTCTGGGGTTAACTGCCTGTGACTCTGGGGACAGCACAGCTTCCTGTGCGTGACATTGAGCACCCAGGGTTGAGCATATTGCAGGGTCATGTACCCAGTCCAGTGCAGAGAGTGCAGTCCTCATCCGTGTTTTGAATATGTATATGTATGTATATATATATATATATATATATATATATATATATACACACACATATATACACACACACACATACATATATATACATACAGTTGTGCTCATAAGTTTACATACCCTGGCAGAATTAATGATTTCTTGGCCATTTTTCAGAGAATATGAATGATAACACAAAAACTTTTCTTTCACTCATGGTTAGTGTTTGGCTGAAGCAATTTATTATCAATCAACTGTGTTTACTCTTTTTAAATCATAATGACAAAAGAAACTACCCAAATGACCCTAATCAAAAGTTTATATATCCTGGTGATTTTGGCCTGATAACATGCACACAAGTTGACACAAAGGGGTTTGAATGGTTATTAAAGGTAACCATCCTCACCTGTGATATGTTTGCTTGTAATTAGTGTGTGTGTATAAAAGGTCAATGAGTTTCTGGACTCCTGACAGACCCTTGCATCTTTCATCCAGTGCTGCACTGACGTTTCTGGAGTCTGAGTCATGGGGAAAGCAAAAGAATTGTCAAAGGATCTGCAGGAAAAGGTAGTTGAACTGTATAAAACAGGAAAGGGATATAAAAAGATATCCAAGGAATTGAGAATGCAAATCAGCAGTGTTCAAACTCAAACTCAAGAATTGGAAAATGAGGGGTTCTGTTTGATAACATACTGCATTCCTCTTGCCATCAATTCTGACCGAATTTCCTGTGCCTTTGTAGGTCACACATCCCCAAAACATCAGCGATCCACCTCCGTGTTTCACAGTAGGAATGGTGTACCTTTTATCATAGGCCTTGTTGACTCCTCTCCAAATGTAGCATTTATGGTTGTGGCCAAAAAGCTCAATTTTGGTCTCATCACTGCAAATGACTTTGTGCCAGAAGGTTTGAGGCTTGTCTCTGTGCTGTTTGGCGTATTGTAAACGGGATACTTTGTGGCATTTGCGTAGTAATGGCTTTCTTCTGGCGTCTCGACCATGCAGCCCATCTTTCTTCAACTGCCTCCTTATTGTGCATCTTGAAACAGCCACACCACATCTTTTGAGAGAGTCCTGTATTTCACCTGAAGTTCTTTGTGGGTTTGTCTTTGCATCCCGAACAATTTTCCTGGCAAGTTTAGTTGGTCTAGCTGACTGTGGTTTGGTTTCAACAGAACCCCTCATTTTCCACTTCTTGATTAGAGTTTGAACACTGCTGATTTGCATTCTCAATTCCTTGGATATCTTTTTATATCCCTTTCCTATTTTATACAGTTCAACTACCTTTTCCCGCAAATTCTTTGACAATTCTTTTGCTTTCCCCATGAATCGTCAGTGCAGCACTGGATGAAAGATGCAAGGGTCTGTCAGGAGTCCAGAAACTCATTGACCTTTTATACACTCACACTAATTACAAGCAAACATATCACAGGTGTGAATGGTTACCTTTAATAGCGATTCAAACCCCTTTGTGTCAACTTGTGTGCATGTTATCAGGCCAAAATCACCAGGGTATGTAAACTTTTGATCAGGGTCATTTGGGTAGTTTCTGTTGTCATTAAACACAGTTAATTGATAATGAATGGCTTCAGCCAAACACTAACCATGAGTGAAAGAAACGTTTTTGAATGTTTTTGAATGTGTTATCATTCAAATTCTCTGAAAAATGGCCAAGAAATCATAAATTCTGCCAGGGTATGTAAACTTATGAGCACAACTGTATATACAGTATCTCGCAAAAGTGAGTACACCCCTCACATTTTTGTAAATATTTAATTATATCTTTTCATGTGACAACACTGAAGAAATTATACTTTGCTACAATGTAAAGTAGTGAGTGTACAGCCTGTATAACAGTGTAAATTTGCTGTCCCCTCAAAATAACTCAACACACAGCCATTAATGTCTAAACCGTTTGCAACAAAAGTGAATACACCCCTATTTGGAAATGTCCAAATTGGGTCAAAAGTGTCAATATTTTGTGTGGCCACCATTATTTTCCAGCACTGCCTTAACCCTCTTGGGCATGGAGTTCACCAGAGCTTCACAGGTTGCCACTGGAGTCCTCTTCCACTCTTCCATGATGACATCACAGAGATGGTGGATGTTAGAGACCTTGCGACCCCCACCTTCCGATTGAGGATGCCCCACAGATGCTCAATAGAATTTAGGTCTGGAGACATGCTTGGCCAGTCCATCACCTTTACCCTCAGCTTCTTTAGCAAGGCAGTGGTCGTCTTGGAGGTGTGTTTAAGGTCGTTATCATGTTGGAATACTGCCCTGCGGCCCAGTCTCCAAAGGTAGGGGATCATGCTCTGCTTCAGTATGTCACAGTACATGTTGGCATTCATGGTTCCCTCAATGAACTGTAGCTCCCCAGTGCCGGCAGCACTCATGCAGGCCCAGACCATGACACTCCCATCGCCATGCTTGACTGTAGGCAAGACACACTTGTCTTTGTACTCCTCACCTAGTTGCCGCCACACACGCTTGATACCATCTGAATCAAATAAGTTTATCTTGGTCTCATCGGACCACAGGACATGGTTCCAGTAATCCATGTCCTTAGTATGCTTGTCTTCAGCAAACTGTTTGTGGGCTGTCTTGTGCATCATCTTTAGAAGAGGCTTCCTTCTGGGACGACAGCCATGCAGACCAATTTGATATAGTGTGCGGCATATGGTCTGAGCACTGACAGGCTGACCCCCGAACCCTTCAACCTCTGCAGCAATGCTGGCAGCACTTATACGTCTATTTCCCAAAGACAACCTCTGGATATGACGCTGAGCACGTGCACTCAACTTCTTTGGTCGACCATGGCGAGGCCTGTTCTGAGTGGAACCTGTCCTGTGAAACCGCTGTATGGTCTTGCCCACCGTGCTGCAGCTCAGTTTCAGGGTCTTGGCAATCTTCTTATAGCCTAGGACATTTGTATGTAGAGCCACAATTCTTTTTTCAGATCCTCAGAGAGTTCTTTGCAATGAGGTGCCATGTTAAACTTCCAGTGACCAGTATGAGAGAGTATGTGAGAGCAATAACAGCAAATTCAACACACCTGCTCCCCATTCACACCCGCATCCATGTAACGCTAACGAGTCACATGTGTAGAGGCCAGCACTCATGATTTGAAATCAGCCACCCAGGTTGCTTCCAAAAAATTAAGTAGTAGAAATGTATGCATTCACCACGATTTATCCCATGTGACGTTTTTGGGTTTCACCCCTTTTCTCAGACAGAGAAAATTGTGACAGAACAAGTACTCACCCCATTTTGTAACCTTTATACCCTGTGAACAGCTGAACGCCGTGCAGCACACTGTGGATAGACACACCCCAGGTCTGACTTCATCCACCTGCGACATGACCCCCAGCCTTTCTTACATTAAAGAGTGACAAAATATATACATATATATGTGATAAACAAACCCATAATGTTAAGGATAAGGATAACAGATTGCGACAGTAACGCCACATAATTCATCTCATCACTTGTATATCTAAACATATCCAGACCAGAGTTCCGGTAGCTAAACTTCACCTGTCTAGTTGCCATAGAAACGGATATACAATGTATTGACAGAAGCGCTAGTTACCACGCCTCTATAAGCTCCTAAAACTCGCTGCGATCCTTGCTTGAAATTACCAGGAATACATAGGATAAACATCATCAGATATTACTAATATTTATCGATCTCTTGGTCAATCTCGTGAGACTTCAGCTTAGCCAGAACTCTAATAGTTGGGTGCTTGTTATCCTGGATAGTTTAGCATTGTATATCCGTTTCTGTGGCAACTAGACAGGTGACGTTTAGCTACCGGTCTGGATATGTTTAGATATACAAGTGATGAGATGTATTATGTGGCGTTACTGTTGGAATTTGTTATCCTTAACATTATGGGTATGTTTATCATATATATATATGTATATATTTTGTCACTGTTTTATGTAAGAACAGCTAGGGGCCGTGTCGCAGGTGGATGAAGTCAGACCTGGGGGTGTGTCTCCCTAGTGTGCTGCACGGTGTTTAGCTGTTCACAGAGTATAAAGGTCACAAAAATGGGGTGAGTACTTGTTTTGTCACAATTTTCTCTGTCTGAGGAATGGGGTGAAACTCCGAAACGTCACGTGGAATAAAGGTGACATTTGTAAAACCTGGCGAGTGCATCCTTTGATGAATTTTTACTATATATATATATATATATATATATATATATATATATATATATATATATATATATATATATATATATATATATATATATATATATATATATATATACACAGGGAGTGCAGAATTATTAGGCAAGTTGTATTTTTGAGGATTAATTTTATTATTGAACAACAACCATGTTCTCAATGAACCCAAAGAACTCATTAATATCAAAGCTGAATAGTTTTGGAAGTAGTTTTTAGTTTGTTTTTAGTTATAGCTATTTTAGGGGGATATCTGTGTGTGCAGGTGACTATTACTGTGCATAATTATTAGGCAACTTAACAAAAAACAAATATATACCCATTTCAATTATTTATGTTTACCAGTGAAACCAATATAACATTTCAACATTCACAAATATACATCTCTGACATTCAAAAACAAAACAAAAACAAATCAGTGACCAATATAGCCACCTTTCTTTGCAAGGACACTCAAAAGCCTGCCATCCATGGATTCTGTCAGTGTTTTGATCTGTTCACCATCAACATTGCGTGCAGCAGCAACCACAGCCTCCCAGACACTGTTCAGAGAGGTGTACTGTTTTCCCTCCTTGTAAATCTCACATTTGATGATGGACCACAGGTTCTCAATGGGGTTCAGATCAGGTGAACAAGGAGGCCATGTCATTAGATTTTCTTCTTTTATACCCTTTCTTGCCAGCCACGCTGTGGAGTACTTGGACGCGTGTGATGGAGCATTGTCCTGCATGAAAATCATGTTTTTCTTGAAGGATGCAGACTTCTTCCTGTACCACTGCTTGAAGAAGGTGTCTTCCAGAAACTGGCAGTAGGACTGGGAGTTGAGCTTGACTCCATCCTCAACCCGAAAAGGCCCCACAAGCTCATCTTTGATGATACCAGCCCAAACCAGTACTCCACCTCCACCTTGCTGGCGTCTGAGTCGGACTGGAGCTCTCTGCCCTTTACCAATCCAGATTGCCCATCAAGACTCACTCTCATTTCATCAGTCCATAAAACCTTAGAAAAATCAGTCTTGAGATATTTCTTGGCCCAGTCTTGACGTTTCAGCTTGTGTGTCTTGTTCAGTGGTGGTCATCTTTCAGCCTTTCTTACCTTGGCCATGTCTCTGAGTATTGCACACCTTGTGCTTTTGGGCACTCCAGTGATGTTGCAGCTCTGAAATATGGCCAAACTGGTGGCAAGTGGCATCTTGGCAGCTGCACGCTTGACTTTTCTCAGTTCATGGGCAGTTATTTTGTGCCTTGGTTTTTCCACACGCTTCTTGCGACCCTGTTGACTATTTTGAATGAAACGCTTGATTATTCGATGATCACGCTTCAGAAGCTTTGCAATTTTAAGAGTGCTGCATCCCTCTGCAAGATATCTCACTATTTTTGACTTTTCTGAGCCTGTCAAGTCCTTCTTTTGACCCATTTTGCCAAAGGAAAGGAAGTTGCCTAATAATTATGCACACCTGATATAGGGTGTTGATGTCATTAGACCACACCCCTTCTCATTACAGAGATGCACATCACCTAATATGCTTAATTGGTAGTAGGCTTTCGAGCCTATACAGCTTGGAGTAAGACAACATGCATAAAGAGGATGATGTGGTCAAAATACTCATTTGCCTAATAATTCTGCACTCCCTGTATATATATATATATATATATATATAATCAGTTAACATTGGCAGTATATTGGCTTGTTGATCCATAGAGATCACCACCTCTGTGTTAAGAAGCATTTTTTCCCATTTGAGGCTTAATTAGAAATGTCTTTCTTTTGTTTTTATTTTATTTTAAATTAGTAACAGACATGTGTACAAAGTTGAGCTTGATAGTCAACCTATATTACAGGTACAAATTCCTAAATCTAGAATTTCAAAATCCAGACATTTATTTTTTATTTTTTTTAAATATTTATTTATAAGTTTTTTTATTGAGGTTATCAAAGCAAGCAAGAAGTATTATGGCTAAGGCATTCCAAAAAACATGTTACTTTTAGCCAAATATAAGAAGATTCACATTCGACAGCAAATACAATGATGATATTTACAGCTTAATAGTATATATCGAAAAGCAAAAATCTGTCACTGAATTATAATTAGGTCCACCAATGGAGCATGCTATGAACATTAGCTTCAGCAAAAGTACAGTGATTAACAGCCTAAAAAAATGTGGAGGCTACGTAAATGAAACCTCATTTTTTATAATATATATTGGGTAAGGGGAATACAGCGGGCATAAGCCGCTCCAGTTGCAATTAAAATAATATAAAAACAGAATTTATGTTTACCTGATAAATTACTTTCTCCAACGGTGTGTCCGGTCCACGGCGTCATCCTTACTTGTGGGATATTCTCTTCCCCAACAGGAAATGGCAAAGAGCCCAGCAAAGCTGGTCACATGATCCCTCCTAGGCTCCGCCTACCCCAGTCATTCGACCGACGTTAAGGAGGAATATTTGCATAGGAGAAACCATATGTTACCGTGGTGACTGTAGTTAAAGAAAATAAATTATCAGACCTGATTAAAAAAACCAGGGCGGGCCGTGGACCGGACACACCGTTGGAGAAAGTAATTTATCAGGTAAACATAAATTCTGTTTTCTCCAACATAGGTGTGTCCGGTCCACGGCGTCATCCTTACTTGTGGGAACCAATACCAAAGCTTTAGGACACGGATGAAGGGAGGGAGCAAATCAGGTCACCTAAATGGAAGGCACCACGGCTTGCAAAACCTTTCTCCCAAAAATAGCCTCAGAAGAAGCAAAAGTATCAAATTTGTAAAATTTAGAAAAAGTGTGCAGTGAAGACCAAGTCGCTGCCTTACATATCTGATCAACAGAAGCCTCGTTCTTGAAGGCCCATGTGGAAGCCACAGCCCTAGTGGAGTGAGCTGTGATTCTTTCAGGAGGCTGCCGTCCGGCAGTCTCATAAGCCAATCGGATAATGCTTTTAATCCAGAAGGAGAGAGAGGTAGAAGTTGCTTTTTGACCTCTCCGTTTACCAGAATAAACAACAAACAAAGACAAGTTTGTCTGAAATCCTTAGTAGCTGCTAAGTAAAATTTGAGAGCACGAACTACATCCAAGTTGTGCAACAAACGTTCCCTCTTTGAAACTGGATTAGGACACAAAGAAGGCACAACTATCTCCTGGTTAATGTTTTTGTTAGAAACAACTTTTGGAAGAAAACCAGGTTTAGTACGCAAAACCACCTTATCTGCATGGAACACCAGATAAGGAGAAGAACACTGCAGAGCAGATAATTCTGAAACTCTTCTAGCAGAAGAAATTGCAACCAAAAACAAAACTTTCCAAGATAATAACTTAATATCAACGGAATGTAAGGGTTCAAACGGAACCCCCTGAAGAACTGAAAGAACTAGGTTGAGACTCCAAGGAGGAGTCAAAATTTTGTAAACAGGCTTGATTCTAACCAGAGCCTGAACAAAGGCTAGAACATCTGGCACAGCTGCCAGCTTTTTGTGAAGTAACACAGACAAGGCAGAAATCTGTCCCATCAAGGAACTTGCAGATAATCCTTTTTCCAATCCTTCTCGAAGGAAGGATAGACTCTTAGGAATCTTAACCTTGTCCCAAGGGAATCCTGCAGATTCACACCAACAGATATACCAAATTATGTGGTAATTTTTCTGGTTACAGGCTTTCAGGCCTGAACAAGAGTATTAATAACAGAATCTGAGAACCCTCGCTTTGATAAGATCAAGCGTTCAATCTCCAAGCAGTCAGCTGGAGTGGGTCGAACGGACCTAGAACAAGAAGGTCTCTCAAAGGTAGCTTCCATGGTGGAGCCGATGACATATTCACCAGATCTGCATACCAAGTCCTGCGTGGCCACGCAGGAGCTATCAAAATCACCGACGCCCTCTCCTGATTGATCCTGGCTACCAGCCTGGGGATGAGAGGAAACGGCGGGAACACATAAGCTAGTTTGAAGGTCCAAGGTGCTACTAGTGCATCCACTAGAGCCGCCTTGGGATCCCTGGATCTGTACCCGTAGTAAGGAACTCTGAAGTTCTGACGAGAGGCCATCAGATCCATGTCTGGAATGCCCCACGGTTGAGTGACTTGGGCAAAGATTTCCGGATGGAGTTCCCACTCCCCCGGATGCAATGTCTGACGACTCAGAAAATCCGCTTCCCAATTTTCCACTCCTGGGATGTGGATAGCAGACAGGTGGCAGGAGTGAGACTCCGCCCATAGAATGATTTTGGTCACTTCTTCCATCGCTAGGGAACTCCTTGTTCCCCCCTGATGGTTGATGTATGAACTTGGCCCTCGCTAGCTGAGGCCAAGCTTTGAGAGCATTGAATATCGCTCTCAGTTCCAGAATATTTATCGGTAGAAGAGATTCTACCCGAGACCAAAGACCCTGAGCTTTCAGGGATCCCCAGACCGCGCCCCAGCCCATCAGACTGGCGTCGGTCGTGACAATGACCCACTCTGGTCTGCGGAAGGTCATCCCTTGTGACAGGTTGTCCAGGGACAGCCACCAACGGAATGAGTCTCTGGTCCTCTGATTTACTTGTATCTTCGGAGACAAGTCTGAATAGTCCCCATTCCACTGACTGAGCATGAACAGTTGTAATGGTCTTAGATGAATGCGCACAAAAGGAACTATGTCCATTGCCGCTACCATCAAACCTATCACTTCCATGCACTGCGCTATGGAAGGAAGAGGAACGGAATGAAGTATCCGACAAGAGTCTAGAAGTTTTGTTTTTCTGGCTTCTGTCAGAAAAATCCTCATTTCTAAGGAGTCTATTATAGTTCCCAAGAAGGGAACCCTCGTTGACGGAGATAGAGAACTCTTTTCCACGTTCACTTTCCATCCGTGAGATCTGAGAAAGGCCAGGACAATGTCCGTGTGAGCCTTTACTTGAGGAAGGGACGACGCTCGAATCAGAATGTCGTCTAAGTAAGGTACTACAGCAATGCCCCTTGGTCTTAGCACCGCCAGAAGGGACCCTAGTACCTATGAGAAAATCCTAGGAGCAGTGGCTAATCCGAAAGAAAACGCCACGAACTGGAAATGCTTGTCCAGGAATGCAAACCTTAGGAACCGATGATGTTCCTTGTGGATAGGAATATGTAGATACGCATCCTTGAAATCCACCTTGGTCATGAATTGACCTTCCTGGATGGAAGGAAGAAGTGTTCGAATGGTTTCCATCTTGAACGATGGAACCTTGAGAACTTGTTCAAGATCTAGAGATCTAAGATTGGTCTGAACGTTCCCTCTTTTTTGGGAACTATGAACAGATTGGAGTAGAACCCCATCCCTTGTTCTCCTAATGGAACAGGATGAATCACTCCCATTTTTAGCAGGTCTTCTACCCAATGTAAGAATGCCTGTCTTCTTATGTGGTCTGAAGACAACTGAGACCTGTGGAACCTCCCCCTTGGAGGAAGCCCCTTGAACTCCAGAGAATAACCTTGGGAGACTATTTCTAGCGCCCAAGGATCCAGAACATCTCTTGCCCAAGCCTGAGCGAAGAGAGAGAGTCTGCCCCCCACCAGATCCGGTCCCGGATCGGGGGCCCGCATTTCATGCTGTCTTGGTAGCAGTGGCAGGTTTCCTGGCCTGCTTTCCTTTGTTCCAGCCTTGCATAGGTCTCCAGGCTGGATTGGCTTGAGAAGTATTACCTTCCTGCTTAGAGGACGTAGCCCTTGGGGCTGATCCGTTTCTGCGAAAGGGACGAAACTTAGGTTTATTTTTGGTCTTGAAAAGACCTATCCTGAGGAAGGGCGTGGCCCTTGCCCCCAGTGATATCAGAGATAATCTCTTTCAAGTCAGGGCCAAAGAGTGTTTTCCCCTTGAAAGGAATGTCAAGCAATTTGTTCTTGGAAGACGCATCCGCTGCCCAAGATTTTAACCAAAGCGCTCTGCGCCACAATAGCAAACCCAGAATTTTTTCGCCGCTAACCTAGCCAATTGCAAGGTGGCGTCTAGGGTGAAAGAATTAGCCAATTTAAGAGCACGAATTCTGTCCATAATCTCCTCATAAGAAGAGGAATTACTAATAATCGCCTTTCCTAGCTCATCAAACTAGAAACACGCGGCTGCAGTGACAGGGACAATGCATGCAATTGGTTGTAGAAGGGAACCTTGCTGAACAAACATCTTTAGCAGACCTTCTAATTTTTTATCCATAGGATCTTGGAAAGCACAACTATCTTCTATGGGTATAGTGGCGCGCTTGTGTAGAGTAGAAACCGCCCCCTCGACCTTGGGGACTGTCTGCCATCAGTCCTTTCTGGGGTCGACTATAGGAAAACAATTTTATAAATATGGGGGGAGGTACTAAAGGTATACCGGGCCTGTCCCATTCTTTACTAACAATGTACGCCACCCGCTTGGATATAGGAAAAGCTTCGGGGGGCCCCGGGGCCTCTAAGAACTTTTCCATTTTACATAGTGGTTCTGGAATGACCAGATAATCACAATCATCCAAATTGGATAACACCTCCTTAAGCAGAGCGCGGAGATGTTCCAACTTAAATTTAAAAGTAATCACATCAGGTTCAGCTTGTTGAGAAATGTTTCCTGAATCTGAAATTTCTCCCTCAGACAAAACCTCCCTGGCCCCCTCAGACTGGTGTAGGGGCCCTTCAGAAACCATATCATCAGCGTTCTCATGCTCTACAGAATTTTCTAAAACAGAGCAGTCGCGCTTTCGCTGATAAGTGGGCATATTGGCTAAAATGTTTTTGATAGAATTATCCATTACAGCCGTTAAATGTTGCATAGTAAGGAGTATTGGCGCACTAGATGTACTAGGGGCCTCCTGTATGGGCAAGACTGGTGTAGACGAAGGAGGGGATGATGCAGTACCATGCTTACTCCCCTCACTTGAGGAATCATCTTGGGCATCATTTTTACTAAATTTTTTTATGACATAAAATACATATAGTTAAATGAGAAGGAACCTTGGTTTCCCCACAGTCAGAACACAATCTATCTGGTAGTTCAGACATGTTAAACAGGCATAAACTTGATAACAAAGCACAAAAAACGTTTTAAAAACAGAATTTATGTTTACCTGATAAATTTCTTTCTCCAACGGTGTGTCCGGTCCACGGCGTCATCCTTACTTGTGGGATATTCTCTTCCCCAACAGGAAATGGCAAAGAGCCCAGCAAAGCTGGTCACATGATCCCTCCTAGGCTCCGCCTACCCCAGTCATTCGACCGACGTTAAGGAGGAATAATAGCATAGGAGAAACCATATGGTACCGTGGTGACTGTAGTTAAAGAAAATAAATTATCAGACCTGATTAAAAAACCAGGGCGGGCCGTGGACCGGACACACCGTTGGAGAAAGAAATTTATCAGGTAAACATAAATTCTGTTTTCTCCAACATAGGTGTGTCCGGTCCACGGCGTCATCCTTACTTGTGGGAACCAATACCAAAGCTTTAGGACACGGATGAAGGGAGGGAGCAAATCAGGTCACCTAAATGGAAGGCACCACGGCTTGCAAAACCTTTCTCCCAAAAATAGCCTCAGAAGAAGCAAAAGTATCAAACTTGTAAAATTTGGTAAAAGTGTGCAGTGAAGACCAAGTCGCTGCCCTACATATCTGATCAACAGAAGCCTCGTTCTTGAAGGCCCATGTGGAAGCCACAGCCCTAGTGGAATGAGCTGTGATTCTTTCGGGAGGCAGCCGTCCGGCAGTCTCGTAAGCCAATCTGATGATGCTTTTAATCCAAAAAGAGAGAGAGGTAGAAGTTGCTTTTTGACCTCTCCTTTTACCAGAATAAACAACAAACAAGGAAGATGTTTGTCTAAAATCCTTTGTAGCATCTAAATAGAATTTTAGAGCGCGAACAACATCCAAATTGTGCAACAAGCGTTCCTTCTTTGAAACTGGTTTCGGACACAGAGAAGGTACGATAATGTCCTGGTTAATGTTTTTGTTAGAAACAACTTTTGGAAGAAAACCAGGTTTAGTACGTAAAACCACCTTATCTGCATGGAACACCAGATAAGGAGGAGAACACTGCAGAGCAGATAATTCTGAAACTCTTCTAGCAGAAGAAATTGCAACTAAAAACAAAACTTTCCAAGATAATAACTTAATATCAACGGAATGTAAGGGTTCAAACGGAACCCCCTGAAGAACTGAAAGAACTAAATTGAGACTCCAAGGAGGAGTCAAAGGTTTGTAAACAGGCTTGATTCTAACCAGAGCCTGAACAAAGGCTTGAACCTCTGGCACAGCTGCCAGTTTTTTGTGAAGTAACACCGACAAGGCAGAAATCTGTCCCTTCAGGGAACTTGCCGATAATCCTTTTTCCAATCCTTCTTGAAGAAAGGATAGAATCCTAGGAATCTTAACCTTGTCCCAAGGGAATCCTTTAGATTCACACCAACAGATATATTTTTTCCAAATTTTGTGGTAAATCTTTCTAGTTACAGGCTTTCTGGCCTGAACAAGAGTATCGATAACAGAATCTGAGAAACCTCGCTTCGATAAAATCAAGCGTTCAATCTCCAAGCAGTCAGCTGGAGTGAAACCAGATTCGGATGTTCGAACGGACCCTGAACAAGAAGGTCTCGTCTCAAAGGTAGCTTCCAAGGTGGAGCCGATGACATATTCACCAGATCTGCATACCAAGTCCTGCGTGGCCACGCAGGAGCTATCAAGATCACCGACGCCCTCTCCTGATTGATCCTGGCTACCAGCCTGGGGATGAGAGGAAACGGCGGGAACACATAAGCTAGTTTGAAGGTCCAAGGTGCTACTAGTGCATCCACTAGAGCCGCCTTGGGATCCCTGGATCTGGACCCGTAGCAAGGAACTTTGAAGTTCTGACGAGAGGCCATCAGATCCATGTCTGGAATGCCCCATAGTTGAGTGACTTGGGCAAAGATTTCCGGATGGAGTTCCCACTCCCCCGGATGCAATGTCTGACGACTCAGAAAATCCGCTTCCCAATTTTCCACTCCCGGGATGTGGATAGCAGACAGGTGGCAGGAGTGAGACTCCGCCCATAGAATAATCTTGGTCACTTCTTCCATCGCTAGGGAACTCCTTGTTCCCCCCTGATGGTTGATGTACGCAACAGTCATCATGTTGTCTGATTGAAACCGAATGAACTTGGTCCTCGCTAGCTGAGGCCAAGCCTTGAGAGCATTGAATATCGCTCTCAGTTCCAGAATATTTATCGGTAGAAGAGATTCTTCCCGAGACCAAAGACCCTGAGCTTTCAGGGATCCCCAGACCGCGCCCCAGCCCATCAGACTGGCGTCGGTCGTGACAATGACCCACTCTGGTCTGCGGAATGTCATCCCTCGTGACAGGTTGTCCAGGGACAGCCACCAACGGAGTGAGTCTCTGGTCCTCTGATTTACTTGTATCTTTGGAGACAAGTCTGTATAGTCCCCATTCCACTGACTGAGCATGCACAGTTGTAATGGTCTTAGATGAATGCGCGCAAAAGGAACTATGTCCATTGCCGCTACCATCAACCCGATCACTTCCATGCACTGAGCTACGGAAGGAAGAGGAACGGAATGAAGTATCCGACAAGAGTCCAGAAGCTTTGTCTTTCTGGCCTCTGTTAGAAAAATCCTCATTTCTGAGGAGTCTATAATTGTTCCCAAGAAGGGAACCCTTGTTGACGGGGATAGAGAACTCTTTTCCGCGTTCACTTTCCAGCCGTGAGATCTGAGAAAGGCCAGGACGATGTCCGTGTGAGCCTTTGCTCGAGGGAGGGACGACGCTTGAATCAGAATGTCGTCCAGGTAAGGTACTACTGCAATGCCCCTTGGTCTTAGTACCGCTAGAAGGGACCCTAGTACCTTTGTGAAAATCCTTGGAGCAGTGGCTAATCCGAAAGGAAGCGCCACAAACTGGTAATGTTTGTCCAGGAATGCAAACCTTAGGAACCGATGATGTTCCTTGTGGATAGGAATATGTAGATACGCATCCTTTAAATCCACCGTGGTCATGAATTGACCTTCCTGGATGGAAGGAAGGATAGTTCGAATGGTTTCCATCTTGAACGATGGGACCTTGAGAAATTTGTTTAAGATCTTGAGATCTAAGATTGGTCTGAACGTTCCCTCTTTTTTGGGAACTATGAACAGATTGGAGTAGAACCCCATCCCTTGTTCTCTTAATGGAACAGGATGAATCACTCCCATTTTTAACAGGTCTTCTACACAATGTAAGAACGCCTGTCTTTTTATGTGGTCTGAAGACAACTGAGACCTGTGGAACCTTCCCCTTGGGGGAAGTCCCTTGAATTCCAGAAGATAACCCTGGGAGACTATTTCTAGCGCCCAAGGATCCAGAACATCTCTTGCCCAAGCCTGAGCGAAGAGAGAGAGTCTGCCCCCCACCAGATCCGGTCCCGGATCGGGGGCCAATATTTCATGCTGTCTTGGTAGCAGTGACAGGTTTCTTGGCCTGCTTTCCCTTGTTCCAGCCTTGCATTGGTCTCCAAGCTGGCTTGGCTTGAGAAGTATTACCCTCTTGCTTAGAGGACGTAGCACTTTGGGCTGGTCCGTTTTTACGAAAGGGACGAAAATTAGGTCTATTTTTTGCCTTGAAAGGCCTATCCTGAGGAAGGGCGTGGCCCTTACCCCCAGTGATATCAGAGATAATCTCTTTCAAGTCAGGGCCAAACAGCGTTTTCCCCTTGAAAGGAATGTTTAGTAACTTGTTCTTGGAAGACGCATCAGCCGACCAAGATTTCAACCAAAGCGCTCTGCGCGCCACAATAGCAAACCCAGAATTCTTAGCCGCTAACCTAGCCACTTGCAAAGTGGCGTCTAGAGTGAAAGAATTAGCCAATTTGAGAGCATTGATTCTGTCCATAATCTCCTCATAAGGAGGAGAATCACTATCGAGCACCTTAATCAGTTCATCAAACCAGAAATATGCAGCTGTAGTGACAGGGACAATGCATGAAATGGGTTGTAGAAGGTAACCCTGCTGAACAAACATCTTTTTAAGCAAACCTTCTAATTTTTTATCCATAGGATCTTTGAAAGCACAACTATCCTCTATGGGTATAGTGGTGCGTTTGTTTAAAGTAGAAACCGCTCCCTCGACCTTGGGGACTGACTGCCATAAGTCCTTTCTGGGGTCGACCATAGGAAACAATTTTTTAAATATGGGGGGAGGGACGAAAGGAATACCGGGCCTTTCCCATTCTTTATTAACAATGTCCGCCACCCGCTTGGGTATAGGAAAAGCTTCTGGGAGCCCCGGCACCTCTAGGAACTTGTCCATTTTACATAGTTTCTCTGGAATGACCAACTTTTCACAATCATCCAGAGTGGATAATACCTCCTTAAGCAAAATGCGGAGATGTTCCAACTTAAATTTAAATGTAATCACATCAGATTCAGCCTGATGAGAAATGTTCCCTGAATCAGTAATTTCTCCCTCAGACAAAACCTCCCTGGCCCCCTCAAATTGGATTAGGGGCCCTTCAGAGATATTAATATCAGCGTCGTCATGCTCTTCAGTAACTAAAACAGAGCAGCCACGCTTACGCTGACAAGGGTTCATTTTGGCTAAAATGTTTTTGACAGAATTATCCATTACAGCCGTTAATTGTTGCATAGTAAGGAGTATTGGCGCGCTAGATGTACTAGGGGCCTCCTGAGTGGGCAAGACTCGTGTAGACGAAGGAGGGAATGATGCAGTACCATGCTTACTCCCCTCACTTGAGGAATCATCTTGGGCATCATTGTCATTATCACATAAATCACATTTATTTAAATGAATAGGAATTCTGGCTTCCCCACATTCAGAACACAGTCTATCTGGTAGTTCAGACATGTTAAACAGGCATAAACTTGATAAGAAAGTACAAAAAACGTTTTAAAATAAAACCGTTACTGTCACTTTAAATTTTAAACTGAACACACTTTGTTACTGCAATTGCGAAAAAACATGAAGGAATTGTTCAAAAATCACCAAATTTTCACCACAGTGTCTTAAAGCCTTAAAAATATTGCACACCAAATTTGGAAGCTTTAACCCTTAAAATAACGGAACCGGAGCCGTTATAAGCTTTAACCCCTTTACAGTCCCTGGTATCTGCTTTGCTGAGACCCAACCAAGCCCAAAGGGGAATACGATACCAAATGACGCCTTCAGAAAGTCTTTTCTAAGTATCAGAGCTCCTCTCACATGCGACTGCATGCCATGCCTCTCAAAAACAAGTGCGCCACACCGGCGCGAAAATGAGACTCTGCTTATGCTTTGGGAAAGCCCCTAAGAAATAAGGTGTCTAATACAGTGCCTGCCGATATTATTATATCAAAATACCCAGATAAAATGATTCCTCAAGGCTAAATATGTGCTAAAAATGAATCGATTTAGCCCAGAAAAGTCTACAGTCTAAATAAGCCCTTGTAAAGCCCTTATTTACGATCGTAATAAATATGGCTTACCGGATCCCATAGGGAAAATGACAGCTTCCAGCATTACATCGTCTTGTTAGAATGTGTCATACCTCAAGCAGCAAGAGACTGCACACTGTTCCCCCAACTGAAGTTAATTGCTCTCGACAGTCCTGTGTGGAACAGCCATGGATTTTAGTTACGGTTGCTAAAATCATTTTCCTCATACAAACAGAAATCTTCATCTCTTTTCTGTTTCTGAGTAAATAGTACATACCAGCACTATTTCAAAATAACAAACTCTTGATTGAATAATAAAAAACTACAGTTAAACACTAAAAAACTCTAAGCCATCTCCGTGGAGATGTTGCCTGTACAACGGCAAAGAGAATGACTGGGGTAGGCGGAGCCTAGGAGGGATCATGTGACCAGCTTTGCTGGGCTCTTTGCCATTTCCTGTTGGGGAAGAGAATATCCCACAAGTAAGGATGACGCCGTGGACCGGACACACCTATGTTGGAGAAATAAAACCGTTACTGTCACTTTAAATTTTAAACTAAACACACTTTATTACTGCAATTGCGAAAAAGTATGAAGGAATTGTTCAAAATTCACCAAAATTTCACCACAGTGTCTTAAAGCCTTAAAAGTATTGCACACCAAATTTGGAAGCTTTAACCCTTAAAATAACGGAACCGGATCCGTTTTTATATTTAACCCCTTTACAGTCCCTGGAATCTGCTTTGCTGAGACCCAACCAAGCCCAAAGGGGAATACGATACCAAATGATGCCTTCAGAAAGACTTTTCTATGTATCAGAGCTCCACACACATGCAGCTGCATGCCATGCTGTCCTCAAAAACAAGTGCGCCATACCGGCGCGAAAATGAGGCTCTGACTATGATTAGGGAAAGCCCCTAAAGAATAAGGTGTCTAAAACAGTGCCTGCCGATATAATCATATAAAAATACCCAGAATAAATGATTCCTCAAGGCTAAATATGTGTTAATAATGAATCGATTTAGCCCAGAAAAAGTCTACAGTCTTAATAAGCCCTTGTGAAGCCCTTATTTACTATCTTAATAAACATGGCTTACCGGATCCCATAGGGAAAATGACAGCTTCCAGCATTACATCGTCTTGTTAGAATGTGTCATACCTCAAGCAGTAAGAGACTGCACACTGTTCCCCCAACTGAAGTTAATTGCTCTCAACAGTCCTGTGTGGAACAGCCATGGATTTTAGTTACGGTGCTAAAATCATTTTCCTCATACAAACAGAAATCTTCATCTCTTTTCTGTTTCTGAGTAAATAGTACATACCAGCACTATTTTAAAATAACAAACTCTTGATTGAATAATAAAAACTACAGTTAAACACTAAAAAACTCTAAGCCATCTCCGTGGAGATGTTGCCTGTACAACGGCAAAGAGAATGACTGGGGTAGGCGGAGCCTAGGAGGGATCATGTGACCAGCTTTGCTGGGCTCTTTGCCATTTCCTGTTGGGGAAGAGAATATCCCACAAGTAAGGATGACGCCGTGGACCGGACACACCTATGTTGGAGAAAGATAGATATTTAGATCAGGCAAGATGGAGGGCTAGTATATATTTCAATAGACACATATTCTCATAATGATAGGTGGTCTTAGCAGAGGATAAGAGCAAAATAATAAAGACAAGCATACAGATGACAATCCCATGTAAAAGTACAAATAACCAACTACAGAATAGAAGTGTCACACTCTCTAGAGTAATTGGTCATGAGAAAACCACAGGTAGTATCTATATAAAGTTCAAGAATTGCATGTAAACAACCATATTGAGATATGAACATGAAGCTTGTCTGTTGGACGATATCAATACTTCCTCGTTAGCTATATAGGGCAAAAAGGGAGAACATGTACAATATATCTAGCCTTCTGTTAATGATCTATTTATATTGATGTGCAACTATTAGTAAAATAGTACACATTAGTACAATAGATAGAGGGATCCAGGCCTTTACCTTAAAAATATACCATAAAGAGCACCTTGGGTTAAATAAAAATTGAGACCTGGGAGTTATAGGCAATGCAGGAATAGGTGTCTGCCAGAAAGGGTCTAGATAGGCATCAGGTTAAAAATGGCTTTCTCCATAAGATGCGATTTTTAGAACCATATTGCCCGATTATTATTGAGTGGATCGAGATGTTCAGAATATCCCTTAGTTCAGTTCAATATGGTAGTGATGGGAGCTATGGCTTAAATTTATAAGATCACATTCACTCTTAAAATATGAAACAAAGAACTCTTTGGGTGAAAGGAAAATTGAGATCCAAATGTTACGTGGGGGTGGGGAATTCAGGCATCTCATAGAGCGGGTTTTGGCAGCTGTCAACCCAGACATGGCCCACCCTCAAAAGTATTGTTGCAATATAGCATTCTCCTCATTCTATTGAAGTATTTACACCACTAAGTTGTTGACCACCTATGTTAGTGTGGTCTGATCATCTTACTCTGGGGAGAATATGAAATAGTCCCTACATGAGAGCTTATAAAGGTCACTGAATAAGGAAAGGTGCAGCTCTTTGTAAGAGAAAACGAGCTGTGTGAAGGGGACTAGGCAGACTTATAGGAAGTAATCCTATGCGGAAAACTAAAGAGGGCACGCCTGAATTGAGAGCAGACAATGGGAACGTCTAATAAGTATAAACACATAACATGAGCTAAGTGTAAGCCAGAAATAGGTCATCACTTAGGTAGAGAAAACTGGTAAACATAGGGTGCTTATACAATAACATAGCAATAGGGTTTCCGTTAATAAAATGCCCAAGGAAGACATCTTCCCTTCATGTAAACCATGTATGTCCATTCAGGATCATATAAATAACTCAGACTCAGAACTCAGACTCAGGAGTCATCATTGGTGGTTGCATAAGAGCAATGTTATGAATATATAGACCCTTCTTGTATGCACGTTAACATATGTAATGCCATAGTCACCCAATTCCCAGACGAAAAGCAGTGAGACCCAAGGGTTGTGTGGTGGGGCGGCATAGCAAGTAATGAAGCAATTTTGGCGAGCACTTCAGGGCCAGAGGACTGGGATAGCTGTAAAAACTCAGGCTCACATCCAGCCATACCTCTAGTCCTAGAGGAAGGGATTCCTGCTTGCTAATCCGTGCTGGATTGGAGGGCTGGTTCTTCTGATGTCTCGGGCGGTCAGCCACACTTGCCCGGAGCACTAAAGATCCAATCTCCAGGCCAAGCACTGGCTCTGTCGAGTCGAGTGTGGTTGCTAAGCTTGGTGATGTCAGCTGTCGATCAGTTCTTTGGAGCTTCAATAGCGGTTCCACTCTTGGTAGAATGTGTTTGGGTAAGTTCTAGCGGGATAGTTGTAGTCTGCAAGTTATGATGTATCTCATCTCTCCCGATTACCGTTGCCATTTTGAGATCTTTGCTCTCACCCTCTTCAGAACGGACACCTACTAGAGAAATTAAATGAGAGAAATGCCTGTCCATTTTTTTCGAGAGGGCTGCCAAGAGGTCCCCAATCTCCTTGCAAAGTGTCTCATCCATATTTAGCTGGATCCCACTATCCAAGATCAATAGTAAAGTAGATCTGCTTCACCCGGCGAACCAGGGGAGGGGGGGGGGGGTACTAGGGTAGTTGGTACAGGGCTACAGCCCATCCTAACAAACTGTCCGGAATGTGTGTCCTGCAAGTGCGATCTCCATAAAAATGATATCATAAGGAGCACAACATATTCAGGCTTCGATTTTTGCTTAATAGCTTTCTGCGGTTATTACATTTATTTAGATATATGGCTGCTTATCTGTAAAGAATCAGGAGCTTCTGATTTTGCGTCTAATCATGGCTGTCATCTGGACAAGCCCCCCGACATTTTTTTTTAATTTCTTTAAAAAAAATATTACAAATTACCATTTTCTCTGCCAGTAAGTCATAATCTTCTTTGCCTGCATATTTGTTTTTTTTGTCTTCTATAATGCAAATGCTAGTCTATATTTATTTAAAGCAATGACTATTACCTTTCTGATTACAGTAATTTTTTTTTGTATTTTTTTTTTTGAGGGTACTATGTATAAAAAATAATGATATAAAACTACATATAGGTTACATGTATAAGTTGTGTTATAGCATGTAAATATTGCCCAAATGACATAAGATATTGTTGTTTTACTCCTGAGCTTGCCTAGATACACCTTTCAGCAAAGGATAACAAGAGAATGAAGCAAATTAAATAATTGAAGTAAATTGGAAAGTTATTTAAAATGTTATTCTGTATCTGAATCATGAAAGAAAAATGTTGGGTCTCATGTCTCTTTAACCCCTTAACGACCAAGGACGTACGCCACACGTCCTAAAAAAAAAGACAGTTAATGACCGAGGACGTGTGGCGTACGTCCTTGGTCTGGAAAGCAGCTGGAAGCGATCCTGCTCGCTTCCAGCTGCTTTCCGGTTATTGCAGTGATGCCTCGATATGGAGGCATCCTGCAATAACCTTTTTTAGCAATCCGGTGCAGAGAGAGCCACTCTGTGGCCCTCTCTGCACCGGACATCGGTGGCCGGTATTGTTGGTGGGTGGGAGCTTACGTGGGAGGCGGGTGGGCGGCCATCGGTGCTCAGTGTGGAGTGGAGGGGGGCGGGATCGGGGGCGGGAGCTACGGGGGCGCGCACGGGAGCGCGCGCGTGCACGGGGGCTGGTGGGCGGGCGCGTGCACGGGGCGGGAGCGGGTGGGAACCGCTACACTACAGAAAAAAAAGGTTAAAAATTAAAAACACCATTACTATAAAATATCATCTAAGGGACCTGGAAGGGGTTGGGGGTTGGTCTCGGTGGGGGGGGGGGAAGCTACACTACAGAAAAGGGAATTTTTTTTAAAAAAAAGGCACATTTTGTTACAAAACTGGGTACTGGCAGACAGCTGCCAGTACCCAAGATGGCGCCCATTATTGCAGAGGGGAAGGGTTAGAGAGCAGTTTGGTGGGGGATCAGTGAGGTTGGGGTCTAAGGGGGGATCCTACAAATCAGCATATGTAAATATGCTTTTTTTTTTAAAAAAAGGGCCAAATACCTTTTATTTTAGTACTGGCAGAAACTTAAGATGGCGGGGACAATTGTGGGGTGGGGGAGGGAAGAGAGCTGTTTGGGAGGGATCAGGGGGTCTGATGTTTTAGGTGGGAGGCTGAGCTCTACACTAAAGCTAAAATTAACCCTGCAAGCTCCCTACAAGCTACATAATTAACCCCTTCACTGCTAGCCATAATACACGTGTGATGCGCAGCGGCATTTAGAGGCCTTCTAATTACCAAAAAGCAATGCCAAAGCCATATATGTCTGCTATTTCTGAACAAAGGGGATCCCAGAGAAGCATTTACAACCATTTGTGCCATAATTGCAGAAGCTGTTTGTAAATAATTTCAGTGAGAAACCTAAAATTGAGAAAAAATTTACGTTTTTTTTAATTTGATCGCATTTGGCGGTGAAATGGTGGCATGAAATATACCAAAATTGGCCTAGATCAATACTTGGGGTTGTCTACTACACTACACTAAAGCTAAAACTACCCCAAAAAGCTCCCTACATGCTCCCTAATTAACCCCTTCACTGCTGGGCATAATACACGTGTGGTGCGCAGTGGCATTTAGCGGCCTTCTAATTACCAAAAAGCAACACCAAAGTCATATATGTCTGCTATTTCTGAACAAAGGGGATCCCAGAGAAGAATTTACAACCATTTATGCCATAATTGCACAAGCTGTTTGTAAAGAATTTAAGTTAGAAACCAAAAGTTTGTGAAAAAATTTGTGAAAAGTGAACAATTTTTTTGTATTTGATTGCATTTGACGGTGAAATGGTGGCATGAAATATACCAAAACGGGCCTAGATCAATACTTTGGGATGTCTACTAAAAAAAAATATATACATGTCAATGGATATTCAGAGATTCCTGAAAGATATCAGTGCTCTAATGTAACTAGCGCTAATTTTGAAAAGAAATGGTTTGGAAATAGCAAAGTGCTACTTGTATTTATGGCCCTATAGTTTACAAAAAAAAGCAAAGAACTTGTAAACATTGGGTATTTCTAAACTCAGGACAAAATTTAGAAACTATTTAGCATGGGTGTTTTTTGGTGGTTGTAGATGTGTAACAGATTTTGGGGGTCAAAGTTAGAAAAAGTGTGTTTTTTTCTATTTTTTCCTCATATTTTATAATTTTTTTTATAGTAAATTATAAGATATGATGAAAATAATGGTATCTTTAGAAAGTCCATTTAATGGCGAGAAAAACGATATATAATATGTGTGGGTACAGTAAATGAGTAAGAGGAAAATTACAGCTAAACACAAACACTGCAGAAATGTAAAAATAGCCTTGGTCCCAAACGGACAGAAAATGGAAAAGTGCTGTGGTCATTAAGGGGTTAATATACTTTATAACCTGCAGGCCGCCTCTTATCTCATAGCATTTTAATAGGTTTTCACAGCCAGACAGTGCTAGTTCATGTGTGCTAAAATGCAAGTTTGTAAAAAGCAGTGAGATAAAGGTTATTGCAGAGGTAAAAATGTATTAATATAACAGTGTTGGTTATGCAAAACTGGGGAATCTATATAAACAATACACATTTTGGAGTAGACTGTCCCGTTAACCTAAGTGCTGTCCGCTAGAACGTGTTAGAAATCTCCACTTTAAAGGGACACTAAACTCAAAATGAAACTTTAAGAATTCAGATACAGCATGCAGTTTTAAGGGACTTTACAAATTGCATACAGTATTTATATGCATGCATTCTAAGGCACCAGCTACTACTGAATATGTACAAAAGTCCACAGTATGTATGTATATATATATATATATATATATATATATATATATATATATATATATATATATATATATATATATATATATATATATATATATATGAGACTGTGATTGGCTAATCGGTGTCACATGATACAGGGGACAGGCAATTTAAATTTTGAAATTTGATGGAAAAAAAAAATCTACTGTTCATTTAAAATTCATAGTAAGTGCTAATACATTGTCTTTTGATTGTGCACTTTTTGATTATGCAATTTTACTATATTTAATGACATTTAAATGGACATGAAATCCAATTTCTTTCTTTCATTATTCATATAGAGAATACAATTTTAAACAACTTTTCATTGTACTTCTATGATCTAATTTACTTTATTCTTGTGGAATCCTTTGTTGAAGACACAGCAATGCACATGGGTGAGCCAATAAAACGAGACCTTCCTTTTCAGCCACCCATCAGAAGCTCCTGAGCCTACCTAGGTATGCTTTTCAACAAAGGATACCACAAGAACGAAACAAATGAGCTAATACAAGAAAATTGGAACGTTGTTTAAAAGGGCATGCTTTCTCTATAAATGATGAAAGAAAAGATGTGAGCTTCCTACCCCTTTAAATATAGGAAATTGTGTCTTAAAGAGATAAAATAATGTCCCTTATAATAAGTCGCCATGTGGCTCTGCACAGAATAGAACACAAATCTGTTATGATCATATTATGGCAATGGTTTAATTGACCTTCAGCGTTATCGAGTGGTAAACAGTTATTTGAGATAAATATGCAATTGTGTTTAGTCTCTAGAAAACTCAAAAGCAACATTTTTTCTGCTGGAGAAACGTAATCTATAGTCGCGCTTATGTGCTGAATAAAATTTATCTAAATGATTGTGTATGTGCATTTTATTTACGTACAGATGGAATAACTGTAAACACGACATAGCCTTACCGGCAGTGAGAATCCCTTTTGCACTCTGAGTCAAACTGGAGGATTTTACGATGGCAAAAATAGCTGCAAGAAGATAGAAACCAGATGTTACTCGTCTTAAGTAAGTTTTGTGAAAACAATCTTTTTTCAGTGCTTTCCCACAGGTTTCCTCCACACAAAATGAATAAATACTATGCACACGCTTGTACACGCAATGCAAACAAAACGTCTTGCACACTATATTAAAATTGTAATAAATTAAATAATATATTAACCCATTAAGAATCCCCCCCAGTTTCTGTGCTTAAAGGGACATAACATTTTTGTTTTCATGATTCAGATAGAACGTACGGTTTTAAACAACTTTCTAATTTACTTCTATTATCAAATTTTCTTTGTTTTCTTGTTATCCTATGTTGAAAATCAGGGCTGTAATCTCCGAAGTATGCACGTGTCTGCAGCACTATATGACAACAGTTTTGCAACAATGTTATACATTAGCAAGAACACTAGATGGCAGCACTTACATCCGGTCATGTAGTGCTTCAGGTACTTGTAAGCTACCTACTTAGGTATCTCTTCAACATAGAATAACATGAGAAAAAAGCAAATTTGATATAAGTAAATTGGAAACTTTTTAAAATTGTATTCTCCATCTGAATAATGAAAGAACAATTGTGGGTTTTTATGTCACTTTAAATGACAGAGAAAGTGTTAGCATTTTGCTATCACTCCTTTTAAACAGAAATAGAGTCTGTTTTTTTTATTTACCTATCAAATATATATTTATTTTAGTAGACAACCTAAGGTATTGATATAGGCCAATTTTGTTATATTTCATGAAACCATTTCACCGCCAAATGCCAGTATATTTAAAAAAAAAAACAAACTTTGGTTTTATCAATGAAATTATTTACATACCGCTTGTGCAATCATGACACAAATGGTTGTAAAAGCTTCTCTGGGATCCCCTTTGTTTGGGAATAGGAGACAAGAGTGGCTTTGCCATTGTTTTTTGGTAATTAGAAGCTTGCTAATTGCAGCAGCACACCACAATTCTAAAATCCCAGCAGTGATCCCCTCCCAAACCGCTCTCTTACTCCCCCACCCACACTAATCCCTACCAACTTAGGTACTGGCAGACAGTCTGCCAGTATGCAGTTTAGGGCTTTTTTTTCTTTTCTGCAGTGTAGTGATCCCCACAACCCTTCTACCTCCCTTATCCTTCTCAAAGAGCTCTCTAACCCTCCCACTAGCGGTAGCCATCTTTAATACTACCCCAAATTTGTGGGGTTTTGTTAAAAAAATAATAATAAAAAAATAAAATAAATATATATATATATATATATATATATATATATATATATATATACACACACACTGTATATACATACATACACATACATATATAGAGTACACCTCCCTGTTTTCTGTAAGTAGGGTCCCTCCCACCTTGCAGCTGTGCATAATTATTAGGCAACTTAACAAAAAACAAATATATACCCATTTCAATTATTTATTTTTACCAGTGAAACCAATATAACATCTCAACATTCACAAATATACATTTCTGACATTCAAAAACAAAACAAAAACAAATCAGTGACCAATATAGCCACCTTTCTTTGCAAGGACACTCAAAAGCCTGCCATCCATGGATTCTGTCAGTGTTTTGATCTGTTCACCAGCAACATTGCGTGCAGCAGCAACCACAGCCTCCCAGACACTGTTCAGAGAGGTGTACTGTTTTCCCTCCTTGTAAATCTCACATTTGATGATGGACCACAGGTTCTCAATGGGGTTCAGATCAGATGAACAAGGAGGCCATGTCATTAGATTTTCTTCTTTTATACCCTTTCTTGCCAGCCACGCTGTGGAGTACTTGGACGCGTGTGATGGAGCATTGTCCTGCATGAAAATCATGTTTTTCTTGAAGGATACAGACTTCTTCCTGTACCACTACTTGAAGAAGGTGTCTTCCAGAAACTGGCAGTAGGACTGGGAGTTGAGCTTGACTCCATCCTCAACCCGAAAAGGCCCCACAAGCTCATCTTTGATGATACCAGCCCAAACCAGTACTCCACCTCCACTTTGCTGGCGTCTGAGTCGGACTGGAGCTCTCTGCCCTTTACCAATCCAGCCACGGGCCCATCCATCTGGCCCATCAAGACTCACTCATTTCATCAGTCCATAAAACCTTAGAAAAATCAGTCTTGAGATATTTCTTGGCCCAGTCTTGACGTTTCAGCTTGTGTGTCTTGTTCAGTGGTGGTCGTCTTTCAGCCTTTCTTACCTTGGCCATGTCTCTGAGTATTGCACACCTTGTGCTTTTGAGCACTCCAGTGATGTTGCAGCTCTGAAATATGGCCAAACTGGTGGCAAGTGGCATCTTGGCAGCTGCACGCTTGACTTTTCTCAGTTCATGGGCAGTTATTTTGCGCCTTGGTTTTCCACACGCTTCTTGCGACCCTGTTGACTATTTTGAATGAAACGCTTGATTGTTCGATGATCACGCTTCAGAAGCTTTGCAATTTTAAGAGTGCTGCATCCCTCTGCAAGATATCTCACTATTTTTGACTTTTCTGAGCCTGTCAAGTCCTTCTTTTGACCCATTTTGCCAAAGGAAAGGAAGTTGCCTAATAATTATGCACACCTGATATAGGGTGTTGTTGTCATTAGACCACACCCCTTCTCATTACAGAGATGCACATCACCTAATATGCTTAATTGGTAGTAGGCTTTCGAGCCTATACAGCTTGGAGTAAGACAACATGCATAAAGAGGATGATGTGGTCAAAATACTCATTTGCCTAATAATTCTGCACTCCCTGTATATATATATATATATATATATATATATATATATATATATATATATATATATATATATATATATATATATATATATATATATATACACACACACACATCTGTTATGTGGTACAATGGGCTTCCTTCATAATGCATGACATATATATACGTCCTATTGGGTTAAGGGCACTCATATATATTATATACCATTTTTAACACACAAATTTCGTGTGATATTTTACAGTATATGGGTACATAAAATAATAAATAGGAATTTAATAATGAAAAATGCACAGAAGATCTAAGTGTAGTATTAAAAGCACCAATTTATTAAAAAGGCAAATAAAACTATACATTCACAAGGATACCCTCAAACATATGAGGTATGTAATTGCAATGGTTAACAATTTGGTCCCCTCAGAGCCGTTTCACCAGAAGTCCACACTTTCAACAAGTCCCCAGGTAATGCGGTTGTTCAAGTTTACTACTAACAGCTCCACCGGACCAAACAACCAATGAATATAAAAGCGGAGACCGTGTGTCTCAAGTAACAGCTGATCTGTAAAAGCCAGCGTCAGTCCAGCCGTCACTGTAAGCGCACTCACGTCTCCCGTATCGTATAATGGGCGTGGCCTAACGCGTTTCGTGGGCTCCTCCTCGCTTCGTCAGAGGATATGCCCATCCTCTCTTTCGTCCTCCCCTTTATGGTCACCGTACAGCTCACTGACTCACACACATTGGATCAGAGTGAGTGGGTGGCTCTAACCGGGGTATGACTTCACAATGTAGTAACATATTATTTACATCTATCAATGCATTTTTTACACAGCTTGCAATGCTAATGCGATCCTAAAAGATTATAATACAAATATCACAAATAACCATTAAGTGCCATTCATGTTAACCTCATTTTATGCATATTTCTGAAACATCCACTCAGTCCATAAAATAAAAATACAAATAAACAAGTAGTAAATAATAAATACTCCTGATATATAAGTAATAACATAATCTAAAATAACTCCTGGCTACTCTCACTACATACTTGTCCATCCTCTGCATATCTATCTTTATTTGTCACTTTTATATACTTATGTATGTATGATAAAGCATAACCTAATATCAGAAAATTCTCCATCATTAGCAACAGAGTTCACTCAGTAACCTAAAATCGTGTTAATTTAATTCAATTTAGAATGCATAAAAAGCCTATGGATCAAGTACGTCTCCCGCTGTCTTAACTGTAATAAACGATCATCTCCCCTCATAGCGCTTTTAACATGCTCAATGGCTACTATGGTCAATCCTGTACTATCCTTATTGTGTACTTCTATAGTAGCCATTGAGCATGTTAAAAGCGCTATGAGGGGAAGTGATCGTTTATTACAGTTAAGACAGTGGGAGACGTACTGGATCCATAGGCTGGATACTATAGATCCAGTAGGTCTGAACCGCGATATAGATCTGGCTGCTTTTTTGGATGTTTAGACCGTATTTTTTACACATTCTAAATTGAATTAAAATGAACAACATTTTAGGTTACTGAGTGAACTATGTTGCTAATGATTTTAGATTATGTTATTACTTATATATCAGGATTATTATTATTTATTATTTTTTATTTACTACTCATTTATTTGTATTTTTACTTTATGGACTGAGTTTATGTTTCAGAAATATGCATAAAAACTTAAATTATGCTTACCAGATCATTTTCTTTTCTTCTGACAGGGAGAGTCCACAGCTGCATTCATTACTTTTGGGAAATACAGAACCTGGCCACCAGGAGGAGGCAAAGACACCCTAGCCAAAGGCTTAAATACCTTCCCAACTTCCATTAACCCCCCAGTCATTCTGCCAAGGGAACAAGGAACAGAAGAAGAAATATCAGGGTGAAAAAAGGTGCCAGAAGAACAAAAAAAATTATGGCCGCCCCATGAAAAACACAGGCGGGGAGCTATGGACTCTCCCCGTCAGAAGAAAAGAAAATTATCTGGTAAGCATAATTTAAAAAGCCCCTAGCATAACTCAAAAAGAGCAGACTACAAGGCTGTAATAGGACAAAGTTGCGTAGAAAATACTCTACCAACAGAGGAGAGCAACAGAAAGAAAAGTTCCAGACTACCTCCAACATGGATCCCAAGGAACCAATGTAAAGCCTTAACCAAAACCGAAGTCCTAGAAGGACAAAAAGGTAGAACCCTCTACCTTACCACAAAGCACTATCCAGCACTAAGAAACTGACAAAACAGATAGGAATATCTGTATATGCCCCAGTCGAAAGCCGCAGGCTTCCATCTGATAGGCGGTTCAACTAAGCGTCAAGCCAAAAACTAGACAAGGTAGATAGGAAGTTTGTACCAGAACCTTCCTGGAATAGAAAAAAATCTGAAAACAGTGCGGATCAACTCCTCCCTACCAGAAAAACAGGTAAGGGAGGACAGCACCCTGACCAAGAATGAAAAAACAGTAACTTGCAGAGGAAAAGTTCAGCTGCGATGCCTCCCATGTACAGAAAGAGCACTCAGTAACTTCTCATGAAACGCGGTCGATGCTCAACAGTACAGTCAGAATTCCTGACCCCCACTCCGAGCAAGCTGTCCCAGAGCCGAAGCGACTGGGAAAATCCAAAGGACAGAGGAGAACAAAAATTCTCCGTAACGACCAGGCCCAGAGATCAGTAACAAATCTCCAGCCACGAAAACCAAAGTTGGACTAGTCTGGGATCTGAACCCGGGACCACTCGCGCCTTAAGCGAGAATCACACTCAGGAAAAGGAGGAAGAGGAACGAACCCTCAGAGGAGACAGACAAAAATTATTATTTAGGAAGGAGGCACAATGGATTAGGAGGTTAGATACATTAACAATTGTGTGATATAGTGAGCGCTGGGAAGCTTAAAAGGACTGTGAGGTATGGATATGTTAAAAATGGAATGTATTTATTACAGTTAATATACAATGAAAATACAATATAATACATACAAATTAAAAAGCTTCTAAAATTCTTCCTAAAATCTCTATGGATCCATGAGATATAAGTCTTAAGGATATAGTGTTACCTATATCTGTGGTGTTGGAACAAATATTACGTTAGCTCCGACAACAGTCTAAGACCATAGTATTATGGTCTATAAATTGCAATTTAAGCACAGATATTTACAAACAGCAGATGTGATGTAAATGGACACAATTGGCGTAGTACAATGTCAATAATACAGATGTCAACAATACAGATGCAGTATAAAAGTATAAGTGATAGAAATACAATATAAATAAAAGTGTAGGAGAAATCCAATTGTGTAAAAATGGAAATAAAATTTGTTGAAAAAATGAAGAAATTTATGTCTCTCAAATAGTTTCTTAAAAAATGTCTCTTTGGAAAATCACAGTGTTCCAAAAAAAAAAAAAAAAAAAAAAAGAAATAAATAAAAATATACATATATCAGAGTGTTCCACAAAAATTGCAAAAGTGTTCCACAAAAATTGTAAAAAATTAATCCACAAATAAATATCAAAGTGTTCAAAAAATATGGTGGGTAAGTGCGTTCAAAGAAATCCTAGATGATTAACTTCCAAAATAAACTCCAATAGCTGTGGTAATCCTCCTCCTAATCTGTGGGTGAAATAAAGTGCAATAGTGTAATAACGTCTAGATGTGGTATAATAAAATCAGAAATTTGCTCACCAGTATGTCGACGCGTTTCGGCCCTCCTAGGCCTTTCTCAAGACAATCATTCTTGAGATATACTCTCTTTAGAATCGTATTTGGGGCAACAATTTTTATAGATATAAGTGCTTGGGATACATTATGGGAAATTGGAAAATGTGAATAATTTTTGCACTGTCCCTTTAAGAATTGTCCCTCAAAAAATTTGCACATATATTTTTTCTAAAATATACTATTGAACATAAATTCTCTTGTATCATAAATATGTTGCAATAGAGACCTTTACCTCTCCTACCTTAAGCTTCGTACACCATGCTCACATAGGTAGAAAACGTCATAGTGATATATTTGAGGTCGGTGTTGCAACAACTTTATAGATATAAGTGATTGGGATGCATTTATGAGACACTGGGATATGTGAAGATGTTTGCACTGTCTCTTTAAGACTTGTCCCTTGGTAATTTGTTCATATATTGTTTAGATAATATACTTTTGAACATTTGCTCTGGTTTTTTGTCCCTTATAGATACAATATGAGAGGGTTCGAGTGACATATATCTGTTGAGATATTTGAATATCTAATCTGTTAGAAAAATACTACAATAAGTAATGTACTTTTGTATCGCAAATATGTTGTGACTGAGACTATTATCCCTGCAAAGTTAGGATCTGGATATCTGGCCCAAAGAGTTAGAAAGCATATTATTGTGGCATATCTGTGGACGTAATATGAATCCGCGATTAAGCAAGTGTTGAGCATAGAGCTGTGATAATGAAACACTGACGAGTTTGAAATATGTGTGATGTATTAGAGGTGTGGATGGGTTTGTCCAATCAAGATTGAGCAATTGACCGTTAAAAGAGCACCTCTGACAGATACACCTGTATATTCCTTGACAAAGGGCGGAGTCCCGAAACGTGCGTCGGAATCATTAGGCGCCATCACCTGCATTTACTCTGTGTCGGATAAGTTACAGATTCAGGAATAGACGGACCGGTATGATATTGAGGTAGGAGACCGGAGGGGTCTTGAAGGTTTCCATTTCCACAACTAATAGTGGTAAGTCTCACGGTGGCACTAGGCATTACGAGAGTGAAGATCCAGGTAACACTGTTTTACATCTGTTGCTGTGTACAATTGTTGCAATAAGTCATACAAAAGACTGTCGCCTAGATTTAGAGTTTTGTCGGTAACGACCCGCGTAGCTAACGCTGGCTTTTTTCTGGCCGCACCTTTTAAATACCTCTGGTATTGAGAGTTCACAGAATGGCTGCGTTAGGCTCCAAAAAGGGAGCGTACAGGCATATTTACCGCCACTGCAACTCTCGATACCAGAGTTGCTTACTGACGCGGCCAGCTTCAAAAACGTGCTCGTGCACGATTCCCCCATAGAAAACAATGGGGCTGTTTGAGCTGAAAAAAAACCTAACACCTGCAAAAAAGCCGCGTTCAGCTCCTAACGCAGCCCCATTGTTTCCTATGGGGAAACACTTCCTACGTCTGCACCTAACATTCTAACATGTACCCCGAGTCTAAACACCCCTAACCTTACACTTATTAACCCCTAATCTGCCGCCCCCGCTATCGCTGACCCCTGCATATTATTTTTAAACCCTAATCTGCCGCTACATTATCCCTATGCACCCCTAATCTGCTGCCCTAACATCGCCAACCCCTATATTATATTTATTAACCCCTAATCTGCCCCCCCCACAACGTCGCCTCCACCTGCCTACACTTATTAACCCCTAATCTGCCGAGCGAACCGCACCGCTATTATAATACAGTTATTAACCCCTAATCCGCCTCACTAACCCTATAATAAATAGTATTAACCCCTAATCTGCCCTCCGTAACATCGCCGACACCTAACTTCAAACATTAACCCCTAATCTGCCGACTGGAGCTCACCGCTATTCTAATAAATGTATTAACCCCTAAAGCTAAGTCTAACCCTAACACTAACACCCCCCTAAATTAAATATAATTTAAATCTAACGAAATTAATTAACTCTTATTAAATAAATTATTCCTATTTAAAGCTAAATACTTCCCTGTAAAATAAATCCTAATATAGCTACAATATAAATTATATTTATATTATAGCTATTTTAGGATTTATATTTATTTTACAGGTAACTTTGTATTTATTTTAACCAGGTACAATAGCTATTAAATAGTTAAGAACTATTTAATAGCTAAAATAGTTAAAATAATTACAAAATTACCTGTAAAATAAATCCTAACCTAAGTTACAATTAAACCTAACACTACACTATCAATAAATTAATTAAATACAATATCTACAAATAAATACAATGAAATAAACTAACTAAAGTACAAAAAATAAAAAAGAACTAAGTTACAAAAAATAAAAAAATATTTACAAACATCAGAAAAATATTTCAACAATTTTAAACTAATTACACCTACTCTAAGCCCCCTAATAAAATAACAAAGACCCCCAAAATAATAAAATGCCCTAGCCTATTCTAAATTACTAAAGTTCAAAGCTCTTTTACCTTACCAGACCTGAACAGGGCCCTTTGCGAGGCATGCCCCAAAGAATTCAGCTCTTTTGCCTGTAAAAAAAACACATACAATACCCCCCCCAACATTACAACCCACCACCCACATACCCCTAATCTAACCCAAACCCCCTTAAATAAACCTAACACTAAGCCCCTGAAGATCTTCCTACCTTATCTTCACCATACCAGGTTCACCGATCGATCCAGAAGAGCTCCTCCGAAGTCTTGATCCAAGCCCAAGCGGGGGGCTGAAGATGTCCATGATCCGGCTGAAGTCTTCATCCAAGCGGGAGCTGAAGAGGTCCATGATCCGGCTGAAGTCTTCATCCAAGCGGGAGCTGAAGAGGTCCATGATCCGGCTGAAGTCTTCTATCAACGGCATCTTCAATCTTCTTTCTTCCGGATCCATGTTCATCTTGCAGACCTCCGACGCGGAACATCCTGCTGGCCCGACGGACTACCGACAAATGAAGGCTCCTTTAAGGGACGTCATCCAAGATGGCGTCCCTCGAATTTCGATTGGCTGATAGGATTCTATCAGCCAATCGGAATTAAGGTAGGAAAATTCTGATTGGCTGATGGAATCAGCCAATCAGAATCAAGTTCAATCCGATTGGCTGATCCGATCAGCCAATCAGATTGAGCTCGCATTCTATTGGCTGTTACGATCAGCCAATAGAATGCAAGCTCAATCTGATTGGCTGATCGGATCAGCCAATCGGATTGAACTTGATTCTGATTGGTTGATTCCATCAGCCAATCAGAATTTTCCTACCTTAATTCCGATTGGCTGATAGAATCCTATCAGCCAATCGGAATTCGAGGGACGCCATCTTGGATGACGTCCATTAAAGGAGCCTTCATTCGTCGGTAGTCCGTCGGGCCAGCAGGATGTTCCGCGTCGGAGGTCTGCAAGATGAACATGGATCCGGAAGAAAGAAGATTGAAGATGCCTTTGATAGAAGACTTCAGCCGGATCATGGACCTCTTTCGCTCCCGCTTGGATGAAGACTTCAGCCGGATCATGGACTTCTTCAGCTCCCGCTTGGATGAAGACTTCATCCGGATCATGGACATCTTCAGCCCCCTGCTTGGGCTTGGATCAAGACATCGGAGGAGCTCTTCTGGATCGATCGGTGAACCTGGTATGGTGAAGATAAGGTAGGAAGATCTTCAGGGGCTTAGTGTTAGGTTTATTTAAGGGGGGTTTGGGTTAGATTAGGGGTATGTGGGTGGTGGGTTGTAATGTTGAGGGGGGGGGTATTGTATGTGTTTTTTTTACAGGCAAAAGAGCTGAATTCTTTGGGGCATGCCCCGAAAAGGGCCCTGTTCAGGGCTAGTAAGGTAAAAGAGCTTTGAACTTTAGTAATTTAGAATAGGGTAGGGCATTTTTTTATTTTGGGGGTCTTTGTTATTTTATTAGGGGGCTTAGAGTAGGTGTAATTAGTTTAAAATTGTTGTAATATTTTTCTGATGTTTGTAAATATTTTTTTATTTTTTGTAACTTAGTTCTTTTTTATTTTTTGTACTTTAGTTAGTTTATTTCATTGTATTTATTTGTAGATATTGTATTTAATTAATTTATTGATAGTGTAGTGTTAGGTTTAATTGTAACTTAGGTTAGGATTTATTTTACAGGTAATTTTGTAATTATTTTATCTATTTTAGCTATTAAATAGTTCTTAACTATTTAATAGCTATTGTACCTGGTTAAAATAAATACAAAGTTACCTGTAAAATAAATATAAATCCTAAAATAGCTATAATATAAATATAATTTATATTGTAGCTATATTAGGATTTATTTTACAGGTAAGTATTTAGCTTTAAATAGGAATAATTTATTTAATAAGAGTTAATTAATTTCGTTAGATTTAAATTATATTTAACTTAGGGGGGTGTTAGTGTTAGGGTTAGACTTAGCTTTAGGGGTTAATACATTTATTAGAATAGCGGTGAGCTCCAGTCGGCAGATTAGGGGTTAATGTTTGAAGTTAGGTGTCAGCGATGTTAGGGAGGGCAGATTAGGGGTTAATACTATTTATTATAGGGTTAGTGAGGCGGATTAGGGGTTAATAACTTTATTATAATAGCGGTGCGGTCCGCTCGGCAGATTAGGGGTTAATAAGTGTAGGCAGGTGGAGGCGACGTTGTGGGGGCAGATTAGGGGTTAATAAATATAATATAGGGGTCGGCGGTGTTAGGGGCAGCAGATTAGGGGTACATAAGTATAACGTAGGTGGCGGTCGGCAGATTAGGGGTTAATAAGTGTAGGTAGCTGGCGGCGACGTTGTGGGGGGCAGATTAGGGGTTAATAAATATAATATAGGGGTCGGCGGTGTTAGGGGCAGCAGATTAGGGGTACATAAGTATAACGTAGGTGGCGGTCGGCAGATTAGGGGTTAAAAAAATTTAATCGAGTGGCGGCGATGTGGGGGGACCTCGGTTTAGGGGTACATAGGTAGTTTATGGGTGTTAGTGTACTTTAGAGCACAGTAGATAAGAGCTTTATAAACCGGTGTTAGCCCAGAAAGCTCTTAACTACTGACTTTTTTCTGCGGATGGAGTTTTGTCGTTAGATTTCTAACGCTCACTTCAGCCACGACTCTAAATACCGGAGTTAGAAAGATCCCATTGAAAAGATAGGATACGCAATTGACGTAAGGGGATCTGCGGTATGGAAAAGTCGCGGCTGGAAAGTGAGCGTTAGACCCTTTCCTGACTGACTCCAAATACCGGCGGTAGCCTAAAACCAGCGTTAGGAGCCTCTAACGCTGGTTTTGACGGCTACCGCCAAACTCTAAATCTAGGCCTGTGAGAGCTGATTAAAACAGCGCTGGATATGTTGTGTACTATGAGCGAAGATGTATTAACAAGTCATATTAAAGACTCTGAGAGCTGATTAAACAGTGTTGGATACGTTGTGCACTGTGAGTGTATATGGTGTGAGGTTGGAATGTCAATTTAAGAACATTACCTTGGTCATAACCGACTGTGAAATATGAGTAATCTGGTATTGTGGATAAGACACAGCAGCCTATTTTGGTTTACATGTATATATGAAAAGTATTTATGAACTGTGACATCGCAGTAACTATCAGGATCTGTATTCACTGATATGAGAGATTGGGACGATACCCATAAGACAAGATTGGATCACGATTCTAAAAAGTATCTCCCTTCAGTCAGTAATATACTGCTTGACAAAACACGTTACTTTGTTTCAAGGGATCATTAAGAGATCTTCAAAAATACTGTACCATCAAGGCTGAGAGACTCTTTTTCTCTTTTTTTCAAAAAAACTTTTTTATATTTTGTGTTGCAGGTGGTGCCGGTCATTACCCCCTTGGGACGCCTTGGGGGCAGTATATACATATTTTTTCTCTTTTTTTTTTTAAGTATGTTTTTTTTTCTGTGTGTGTATGTTTCATTGAGCTTAATTGAGCGGTTTTGTAGGGTGGATGGGGTTTGTGTGAATGAGAGTAGACAAACATTTGTACTCTCATGATTATGCAAAGTATTTGATGCATATTTGTTGGAGAATAAAGAATTTCTAAATATTTCTAAGACTCTAATGCTGGGATTTATTTATTAAGATATTAGTTTAGAGTAAGGGACCAGACTCTATTCCGTGCATGAGCATATTTATTTTAAGGATTTGTGTAAAAGGGTAGTGCTGTCACTTTGTATGTTTACCTCAGAGAGACTAGTTCGGGTTCCAAGATACCTACTCACATCTACCTTCAGAACTGAAGGGGAAGGTACACTCAACCAAGAGAGACCCTCGACAACTATCAGAATAGTATGCAACATGAAAATCCAACCTTCCAGGTGGACACAAACTCATGATGTCCTGTACGCCAAACAGGGCAAACCCCATCGAACTACGAGATCCGAGGAAGAAAATTACTTCCGGGGGAGCCAACAGGATAGATGCAGTAGACCAGATTCTCCCAAAAGAAGGAATCGAAGACTCAACAGCTTGCTAGCACCCATGCAAGGCGCAAATAGCTGCAACTGGTCTTCAAACGGCAAATCCGCTTGCTAGGTAGCTAAGGTACCATCCGGCAACTACAGTCAGCTCATAAAAGAGTCTGCCAGTAGGAAACAAGGAGATTCTCCTGGATCGGGAAAACCAACCTGTTACTCAACCGGCAAGATCCAAAGTCTATGAGGTCTGGAAAACAGAGTAACCAAAATGCCCAGTCAAAGACAATGACTTGGTTAAAAGACCAGACACTCGGAGCCGGATCCAAACTAAGAACCCTTGAGGAACATCCCCAAGATTACTCCATCTGAAGATGACCTTGCATCAATGTTGAAGCAATCACAGCCATGCCCCCACGGGGTCTTAAAAACTGATCTCCCATGTAAATTTCTTAGAGACTGAGCACTCATCCCCAACGGGCCTCTCGGATCCACACCCACCAAGTAGACAAAGGCAGGACCTAAAAGGGATCAGAACTCAAACTAGAAAGTAATCTCTGATTAAAAAAATATGACAGTCTCTATAAGATCCACTCTGAATCGACATCCGGGGGCCCCTACGGTTCAAGGAATTGACGAATGAACGAGCATCCTAAAACTCCTAGCAGGCGACAGAACCAAACCGAATTGCCCAAGCAGGGGCAACCATACATAAGAAAAGGAGACAACATACAATCACCCAGATCCCCAAAATTATAGGATCAGAAGAGGATAACGTTTGAAAAACAGACCCTAAGGACCGGATTCCCTAAATTAGATGACGGGAAGACTGACCCCAATAAAAATGGGAAAAAAATACACGACCAACCTCGACCATAAGGAAGAGGTACTGTCAAAAGAGATTGGAACTAATCTGGACAATGCAATCCGGAATGAAGTACCATAGAGGAGAAGTAAACGTCCCCTAGACCAGGTACGGAAAATCTCTATGGAGTCATCTGAACCCCCTCCCCTATTCGAAAGGGAGAACCAAAGGACCTCAGGAACCCTCAAGTATATGGTCATAGCAGGATCCGTAATCCCAGCTAACCCTGCTAGCTATGCAGGGACAGGACACCTAGGACTGAGTACATCAAACATCGGACGCCCCACCCAGATGAATAAACTATGACCAGCCTGACATCTAGGATAGAAGGGCCTTCATAACTTGTAGTAGAAGAAAATAACCTCTTAAAAGAAGTAAGCAAACTCAGTACCCAAACAGGACCAGCCTGTTGTCAAGGGCACAACGTGTTCGATATGGGCCCTAAGGAACAGAGATAACTAGTACCCAACCAGGACCAACCTGATATACAGGGCATAACAGAACTGTTCAAGGCCACTGAAAAGTCTAAGCCCTAGCAGGGCTAGACCAAATAAACATATAAACAAAAGACATGTATGGCTCTGAGACCTATGCCATGTGTCAACATATATATTTTTTTTTTATTAACTTCCGTGGAAGTTAGATATCGCGACCACAAAATCGCCAGTATCAAATCCCAGAGAAGAAAAGGTTTTCCAAAGGGAAAAACTACAACAGTCTTGAGCTCACAAAAATACATCCTAATTGGATAAAAATAAAGGAAGGCAGCACCTGCAGGTGAACGCCCAGGAAGAATGGACACACTAACAGGACCAGCCAGTCAGAGACCCAATTCCTCCAAAAGCTAAGAATTGGGAATGAGATACACAAAAAAAGAGACGATAAGAAGAATGATCTTCATCCTTCCACTTGTCTAACTTGCGGTTTGGAGCAGAAGACTGAGGAACCAACGACTCGTCAGAATTGGGCTCCTCTAATGCTGCCAGCACATGCCTCAGTAGGACACGACGGCGTGCCAGTCTAAATTGAAAGGCAAGATTCACCTCCGCCGGGGCATCTGACGACCAAGGCCTGAAGGCTGTCCCCCTGAAGTCTCAGGGGACACCGCTTACCCAGAGGGCTGATCCGATACAGACAATCCCCCGCCTGACGGGCCCTGGTTAAGAGAACATGGAAAAGATCTTCCCGGAAGATGTAAATGCGCCAATGCCATAGATATGGCCATGCGGAACCGTGCAGTAACCTCTGGAGGAAAGAAGCCACCTTCTGGAGAAAGGGTAACGGCATTTGGGACACCCTCATGTGTAGTAATAGAAGGATCTAGGGAGCGCGCCTCACAGGATACAGAATCCTCAGCGGCGGATGGCTCAGGGGACTCTAAGCTCCCCAAATTGGGAGAAAAGAGCACTCTAAAATGGCATACGGAGCATAACTGATGGCGCTGGATCACCCGGGCCCCCACATATTCTTCGCAAGAAGCAGAATCTGAATCAGAGACATCCGTCTCCCAAAAATCAGAATCCTCCATAACTTGAATATTTGAATTTGAAATTATGGACATAAAAAACAAACGGCACCTTACACCCTAATGGCTGGGGCACTCACCAACTCCTATGACCCAGACAAATAGAGAAAAACAGACTCTCTCCGCAGCCAAACAGTCAGGAATACGGAAATGGGAAACAAAAACGTGACCACACCCGGTCACAAGGTGCACCAAGCAGGCCAAAGAAAAAGCGCGCCAATCCAGAAGAAATGCGCAGCTCAAAAAGGCTGGTATGTTCCGTAATAGCCATGAGCCCAAGCATCACTACACATAAGCAGACAGAATCACATAACAAACATGATTAAAGTCCCCCACTTTTCAATAACCCCCCTCAGGAGATATTAACCCTTAATTCCATAAAGAGAAAGACGTTCCCACTGAGACCCTGTCTTCTTCGTTCACAATACATTCACAATGAGAATGAAACGATCTTACCGGAATCTACGCCGTGGAACTTCAAGTTTGACAGATAGTAGCGTTGCTTCTGACATTGACTTGAGTGAAGAAAGCAGGCAGCGAAACTTGTCAATGCTGGTTGCTTATGGAGCTGTTAATATGAGTCGGGATGGTTTAGCAGAAAGACTCTTCCTGCATCTCCGGACTCTAACTTTCATCCATGCTCTGAGAGGCTGACAGGACTACTTAAAACACCAGTCCCATTTTGAAGAGTACTACACTCCATAAGAGACCATCTTGAATCTTCTGACACTTTGCCAAACTCCTGTGATGAAAGGCAAAAAATGACTGGGGGATGAGGGAAGTCGGGGAGGTATTTAAGCCTTTGGCTGGGGTGTCTTTGCCTCCTCCTGGTTGCCAGGTTCTGTATTTCCCAAAAGTAATGAATGCAGCTGTGGACTCTCCTAGTTTAAAAAGAAAATTAGGTTAACATGAATGGCACTTAATGGTTATTTGTAATATTTGTATTATGATCTTTTTGGATCGCATTAGCATTGCAAGCTGTGTAAAAAATGCATTGATAGATGTAAATAATATGTTACTACATTGTGAAGTCATACCCTGGTTGGAACTACCCACTCACTCTGATCCAATGTGTGTGAGTAAATTACCGGCACGGTGACCATAAAGGGGAGGACGAAAGAGAGGCTTGGCATAGCCTCTGACTAAGAGGAGAGGAGCCCGCAAAGCGCTAGGTCACGCCCATTATATGATACGGAAGACGTGAGTGCGCTTACAGTGACGGCTGGACTGAAGCCGGCTTTTACAGATCAGCATTTACTTGAGACACACAGTCTCCGCTTTTATATTCATTGGTTGTTTGGTCCGGTGGAGCTGTTAACTTGAATTACTGCATTACCTGGAGACTTGTTGAAAATACTGGTGTCTGATACAAACTTACCCTAGTGTGGACTTCTGGTTAAACGGCTCTGATGGGACCAACTTGTTAACCATTGTGATTACAGACCTAATATGTTTGAGGGTATCCTTGTTAGTGTATAGTTTTATTTGCTTTTAATACTACACTTAGATATTCTATGCACTTTGTTGTGCTCCTTCTGTTTTGTTTTACAGATCTGACACTTTTTATCAGCCACGGAGTACACACCAGTGGGCTACGAAGGAGCAGTACATCGACCATACAGAGGATAAAACACCTACTAAGGGACTAAGTATTCTGTGCCCTAAAAGACTTAACGCAGTTTTCAATTTATGTGTGTTTTAGCTTGCAAAATTAAATTGCTACTAATCCCTTTACATTGAGCTTGATATTTTAATTGCATGTTATTTATAAGTGTGACGCTCCATGCTGTGTTGTTTTTCTTAATATTAAAAAATGGAGGAGAATTTTTTTTCTTTATAATCATTTCTACAAGCTAGCTAATACTTCAAAATAGATTATTTTGTTCTGACTTTACAAATACCTCATAGGTTTCCAAGTAATTTATAGCGAATATAGGTCAAATACTACAAGAATAGATTTATCAGTTTAACTTTAAACATTTTTACTATTGGCATCATATAGGTGCAGACAGGGAGAGGAGGAGTAAAGACAAGCAATTGTTTACAAACAAAAGCTTGTCATTTATGTTGTGATCATTGTGACTGCCTGGCTGTCACTTGTAATAGTTAAAGGGACAGTCTAGTCAAAATTAAACTTTCATGATTCAGATAGGGCATGCAATTTTATACAAAATTCCAATTTACTTTTATCATCAAATTTGCTTTGTACTCTTTGTATTGTTTGTTGAAAGTTAAACCTAGGTAGGCTCATATGCTAGTTTCTAAGCCACTGAAGACCACATCTTATCTTGACAGTTTTTCCCAGCTAAATGGTGTGTGCCATATAGGTAACATTGTGCTCACTCCATGGAGTTATTTATGAGTCAGAACTGATAGGCTAAAATGCAAGTCTGTCATAAGAACTCAAATAACATAATTTTATGCTTACCTGATAAATTTCTTTCTCTTGCGATGTATCGAGTCCATGGATTCATCCATACTTGTGGGATATTCTCCTTCCTAACAGGAAGTGGCAAAGAGAGCACCCACAGCAGAGCTGTCTATATAGCTCCTCCCTTAGCTTCACCCCCCCCAGTCATTCATAACAATATACTACCTGTCTTAAACAGACAGGGCGGGCCGTGGACTCGATACATCGCAAGAGAAAGAAATTTATCAGGTAAGCATAAATTCTGTTTTCTCTTGCAAGATGTATCGAGTCCACGGATTCATTCATACTTGTGGGATACCAATACCAAAGCTTTAGGACACGGATGAAGGGAGGGACAAGACAGGTACCTTAAACGGAAGGCACCACTGCTTGTAGAACCTTTCTCCCAAAAATAGCCTCCGAAGAAGCAAAAGTATTGAATTTGTAAAATTTGGAAAAAGTATGAAGCGAAGACCAAGTCGCCGCCTTACAAATCTGTTCAACAGAAGCCTCATTTTTAAAAGCCCATGTGGAAGTCACTGCTCTAGTAGAATGAGCAGTAATCCTTTCAGGAGACTGCTGCCCAGCAGTCTCATAAGCCAAACGGATGATGCTTTTCAGCCAAAAAGAAAGAGAGGTAGCCGTAGACTTTTGACCTCTCCGCTTACCAGAATAAACCACAAACAATGAAGATGTTTGACGGAAATCTTTAGTTCCTTGTAAGTAGAACTTTAAAGCACGAACCACATCAAGATTGTGCAACAGACGTTCCTTCTTTGAAGAAGGATTAGGACACAGTGAAGGAACAACAATTTCCTGATTGATATTCCTATTAGAAACAACCTTAGGAAGGAATCCAGGTTTGGTACGCAAAACCACCTTATCTGCATGGAAAACAAGATAAGGTGAGTCACACTGTAAAGCAGATAACTCAGAAACTCTTCGAGCCGAAGAGATAGCTACTAAAAACAGAACTTTCCAAGATAGAAGCTTAATATCTATGGAATGCATAGGTTCAAACGGAACCCCTTGAAGAACTTTAAGAACCAAGTTCAGGCTCCATGGCGGAGCAACGGGTTTAAATACAGGCTTGATTCTGACTAAAACTTGACTAAATGCCTGAAAGTCTGGGACATCTGCCAGACGTTTGTGTAAAAGAAAAGACAAAGCAGATATCTGTCCTTTTAAGGAGCTAGCTGATAATCCCTTCTCCAATCCTTCTTGGAGAAAAGACAATAGCCTAGGAATCCTAATCTTACTCCACGAGTAACCCTTGGATTCACACCAAGAAAGATATTGTCGCCATATCTTATGATAAATTTTCCTGGTGACAGGCTTTCTAGCCTGAATCAGGGTATCAATGACCGACTCAGAGAAACCACGCTTTGATAAAATCAGGCATTCAATCTCCAAGCAGTCAGACGCAGAGAAATTAGATTTTTACAGCAGAATCATAAAGCCTTAGTAAGATTGCACAGCCAGACAAAAAAAACGATTAACCCCTTAATGTAAAAACCGGATTGACAAAACGTCAAAACCGGTCTAAAAACGTGGTGCCTACCTGTCCTTAAGGATAGATTTGTGGGGAAAAAAAACCTCTTTTAGGCCCTCAAACACAGCAGGACTCTCTGGAGAAGCAGCTGGATGTTTTCTGTGTAAAAGAAACTGCGGAACTGAGGCGCGAAAATAGGCCCCTCCCACCTCACTCGATGTTAGTGGGGCCTAAAAGAAACACACCAAAGTGTTTCTAAACTAGCCATGTGGGTTAATAACCCTTAAATAAGCCACAATGACCCCTTAAAGTTCCTTAAAAAACGTTAAGTTTTCAATAAAAAAGTGTTTTTCTTATAAGTGTCACCAGTAACAACTGAGCCGTTTATGCAAGCTGTGATTCCATACTGTTCAAGTGTCTGAATACAGCTTACCCTTCCCTCATGGGGATACTGCCAGCCTTTTCTAGAATTATCACAGTCTGTCTAGAAAAAAATTGACTGAACATACCTCAATGCAGCTTAGCATGCAAGCCGTTCCCCCAACTGAAGTTTTCCTGTACTCCTCAGCCACTGTGGGAACAGCAGTGGATCTTAGTTACAAAGTGCTAAGATCATCATCCTCCTTGCAGAAATCTTCATCCCTTTTCTGCCAGAGAATGAATAGTACACAACGGTACCATTTAAAATAACAAACTTTTGCTTGAGAAAATAAAAACTAACATTTTGGGGGCGTGGCTAAGAGGCGGCCATAGCTGGTCGCACTTTATGAAGCTCCTGGATATGCTAAGGAATATATGCTGTTTTTCCTAAGGTTGAAACCTACCAGCCTACTGCAAACCCACAATTTACTAAGTGTATGCCTTTTGGCAACTTTTTAGCTGTTGGGATCGACCGTCCATGTAATCCAGGAACGGAGTTAGCCTACTGAGACTTGAAGTCGTGGCCTACCATTGAGCTCCCAATCCTCCCCTCCTTAGCAATTTGACGTACACAGCACTAAATCTGCCACTGATAGCAACCTCAGCTACAACTTTATTATGGAGGAATCATTCTCACTCATGCATGCTCTACTAAGGGATTTTGGTCATAAGCTTGATAGCCAGTTTCACGATCTGATACTTGCTATTAGAGGAGAGACCCACGAGGCAACCTTCCGACAACCAACGAGACCTGCACCCACCACTATACCAGTAGCTGTTTCAATGCCGAAATACAGAACACCCTCACCAGCCACTCCGACTCTCCCTCAGACCTTAGTCGGCAGAGATAGGACTGCACAAGCCTTACGGACCAACTCAGAGCTGTACATGCAGGAGAGCCTTGATCAGCCCATTTACCTGTCGGAGGCCTGGTGTATGGCAAGCGATAGCGCTAAATCCATTATGGCGGATGCAACTAATGCCAGCGCATGGGACAGTTTTACAACTTCCTTCCCTGTAAGAGAGAAACAGAGTAAGGGATACAAGTCACAAATGACCGATACTAACCCTGTAGATGACCGCACTCACAACACCAATATAGCCCAGAGAGCTTTTGAAGCTGGTGCAAGCGTGAACTGGGTGGGGGCGGCCGACCTCCCAGGGCACGAAGAGGATCATATCTGGGCTAAAACGTTAGCAACACAAGTGGATTCCCTTCAAGATGTGACTGGGTGTATTGGACTTATATTTACACCTACTGAGACAAAGCTTAATGGATGCCCAGTAATCTACTCAAATCTCACGATATTAGAGGACTTGACACGGAAGGAAAACATAATTTATGCTTACCTGATAAATTTATTTCTCTTGTAGTGTATCCAGTCCACGGATCATCCATTACTTGTGGGATATTCTCCTTCCCAACAGGAAGTTGCAAGAGGATCAGAGCTGCTATATAGCTCCTCCCCTCACCGCCATATCCAGTCATTCGACCGAAACAAGAGAAAGGAGAAACCATAGGGTGCAGTGGTGACTGTAGTTTAATTAAAATTTAGACCTACCTTAAAAGGACAGGGCGGGTCGTGGACTGGATACACTACAAGAGAAATAAATTTATCAGGTAAGCATAAATTATATTTTCTCTTGTTAAGTGTATCCAGTCCACGGATCATCCATTACTTGTGGGATACCAATACCAAAGCTAAAGTACACGGATGATGGGAGGGACAAGGCAGGAACTTAAACGGAAGGAACCACTGCCTGTAGAATCTTTCTCCCAAAAACAGCCTCCGAAGAAGCAAAAGTGTCAAATTTGTAAAATTTTCAAAAGGTGTGAAGCGAAGACCAAGTCGCAGCCTTGCAAATCTGTTCAACAGAGGCCTCATTTTTAAAGGCCCAGGTGGAAGCCACAGCTCTAGTAGAATGAGCTGTAATCCTTTCAGGGGGCTGCTGTCCAGCAGTCTCATAGGCTAAGCGTATTATGCTCCAAAGCCAAAAGGAGAGAGAGGTTGCCGAAGCTTTTTGACCTCTCCTCTGTCCAGAGTAAACGACAAACAGGGCAGATGTTTGACGAAAATCTTTAGTAGCCTGTAAGTAAAACTTCAAGGCACGGACTACGTCCAGATTATGCAAAAGACGTTCCTTCTTTGAAGAAGGATTAGGACACAATGATGGAACAACAATCTCTTGATTGATATTCCTGTTAGAAACCAACTTAGGTAAAAACCCAGGTTTGGTACGCAGAACTACCTTGTCTGAATGAAAAATCAGATAAGGAGAATCACAATGTAAGGCAGATAACTCAGAGACTCTTCGAGCCGAGGAAATAGCCATCAAAAACAGAACTTTCCAAGATAAAAGTTTAATATCAATGGAATGAAGGGGTTCAAACGGAACTCCCTGAAGAACTTTAAGAACCAAGTTTAAGCTCCACGGGGGAGCAACAGTTTTAAACACAGGCTTAATCCTAACCAAAGCCTGACAAAATGCCTGGACGTCTGGAACTTCTGCCAGACGTTTGTGCAAAAGAATAGATAGAGCAGAGATCTGTCATTTTAAAGAACTAGCTGATAAGCCTTTGTCCAAACCCTCTTGGAGAAAGGACAATATCCTAGGAATCCTAACCTTACTCCATGAGTAACTCTTGGATTCACACCAATAAAGATATTTACGCCATATCTTATGGTAGATTTTCCTGGTGACAGGCTTCCGAGCCTGTATTAAGGTATCAATGACTGACTCGGAGAAGCCACGCCTTGATAGAATCAAGCGTTCAATCTCCATGCAGTCAGTCTCAGAGAAATTAGATTTGGATGATTGAAAGGACCTTGTATTAGAAGGTCCTGCCTCAGAGGAAGAGTCCATGGTGGAAGAGATGACATGTCCACTAGGTCTGCATACCAGGTCCTGCATGGCCACGCAGGCGCTATCAGAATCACCGATGCTCTCTCCTGTTTGATTTTGGCAATCAGTCGAGGGAGCAGAGGATACGGTGGAAACACATAGGCCAGGTTGAAGAACCAAGGAGCTGCTAGAGCATCTATCAGTGTTGCTCCCGGGTCCCTGGACCTGGATCCGTAACAAGGATACTTGGCGTTCTGGCGAGACGCCATGAGATCCAGTTCTGGTTTGCTCCAACGATGGACCAGTTGAGCAAACACCTCCGGATGGAGTTCCCACTCCCCCGGATGAAAAGTCTGACGACTTAGAAAATCCGCCTCCCAGTTCTCTACGCCTGGGATGTGGATCGCTGACAGGTGGCAAGAGTGAGACTCTGCCCAGCGAATTATCTTTGAGACTTCTAACATCGCTAGGGAACTCCTGGTTCCCCCTTGATGGTTGATGTAAGCCACAGTCGTGATGTTGTCCGACTGAAATCTGATGAACCTCAGTGTTGCTAACTGAGGCCAAGCTAGAAGAGCCTTGAATATTGCTCTTAATTCCAGAATATTTATTGGAAGGAGTTTCTCCTCCTGAGTCCACGATCCCTGAGCCTTCAGGGAGTTCCAGACTGCGCCCCAACCTAGAAGGCTGGCATCTGTTGTTACAATCGTCCAATCTGGCCTGCGAAAGGTCATACCCTTGGACAGATGGACCAGAGAAAGCCACCAGAGAAGAGAATCTCTGGTCTCTTGATCCAGATTTAGTAGAGGGGAAAAATCTGAGAAATCCCCATTCCACTGACTTAGCATGCATAATTGCAGCAGTCTGAGATGCAGGCGCGCAAATGGCACTATGTCCATTGCCGCTACAATTAAGCCGATTACTTCCATGTACTGAGCCACTGACGGGCGTGGAATGGAATGAAGGACACGGCAAGCATTTAGAAGTTTTGATAACCTGGACTCCGTCAGGTAAATTTTCATCTCTACAGAATCTATAAGAGTCCCTAGGAAGGAGACTCTTGTGAGTGGTGATAGAGAACTCTTTTCCACGTTCACTTTCCACCCATGCGACCTCAGAAATGCCAGAACTATCTCTGTATGAGACTTGGCAATTTGAAAGCTTGACGCCTGTATCAGGATGTCGTCTAGATACGGAGCCACCGCTATGCCTTGTGGTCTTAGAACCGCCAGAAGTGAGCCCAGAACCTTTGTACAAATTCTCGGGGCAGTGGCCAACCCGAAGGGAAGAGCTACAAATTGGTAATGCCTGTCTAGAAAGCCAAACCTTAGGAACCGATGATGATCTTTGTGAATCGGTATGTGAAGGTAGGCATCCTTTAAGTCCACTGTGGTCATGTACTGACCCTCTTGGATCATGTGTAGGATGGTCCGAATAGTTTCCATTTTGAATGATGGAACTCTGAGGAATTTGTTTAAGATCTTTAGATCCAAGATTGGTCTGAAGGTTCCCTCTTTCTTGGGAACCACAAACAGATTTGAATAAAACCCCTGTCCTTGTTCCGTCCGCGGAACTGGATGGATCACTCCCATTACTAGGAGGTCTTGCACACAGCTTAGGAATGCCTCTTTCTTTATCTGGTTTGCCTATAACCTTGAAAGATGAAATCTCCCTTGTGGAGGAGAAGCTTTGAAGTCCAGAAGATATCCCTGAGATATGATCTCCAACGCCCAGGGATCCTGAACATCTCTTGCCCAGGCCTGGGCGAAGAGAGACAGTCTGCCCCCCACTAGATCCGTTTCCGGATAGGGGGCCGTTCCTTCATGCTGTCTTGGGGGCAGCAGCAGGCTTTCTGGCCTGCTTGCCCTTGTTCCAGGACTGGTTAGGTTTCCAGGCCTGTCTGGAATGAGCAACAGTTCCCTCTTGTTTTGAAGCGGAGGAAGTTGATGCTGCTCCTGCCTTGAAATTTCGAAAGGCACGAAAATTAGACTGTTTGGCCTTTGATTTGGCCCTGTCCTGAGGAAGGGTATAACCCTTGCCTCCAGTAATGTCAGCAATAATTTCCTTCAAGCCAGGCCCGAATAAGGTCTGCCCCTTGAAAGGAATGTTGAGTAATTTAGACTTTGAAGTCACGTCAGCTGACCAGGATTTAAGCCAGAGCGCCCTACGCGCCTGGATGGCGAATCCGGAATTCTTAGCCGTTAGTTTAGTCAAATGAACAATGGCATCAGAAACAAATGAGTTAGCTAGCTTAAGCGTTCTAAGCTTGTCAATAATTTCATTCAATGGAGCTGTCTGGATGGCCTCTTCCAGGGCCTCAAACCAGAATGCCGCCGCCGCAGCAGTGACAGGCGCAATGCATGCAAGGGGCTGTAAAATAAAACTTTGTTGAATAAACATTTTCTTAAGGTAACCCTCCAATTTTTTATCCATTGGATCTGAAAAAGCACAACTGTCCTCAACCGGGATAGTGGTACGCTTTGCTAAAGTAGAAACTGCTCCCTCCACCTTAGGGACCGTCTGCCATAAGTCCCGTGTAGTGGCGTCTATTGGAAACATTTTTCTAAATATAGGAGGTGGGGAAAAGGGCACACCGGGTCTATCCCACTCCTTGCTAATAATTTCTGTAAGCCTTTTAGGTATAGGAAAAACGTCAGTACACACCGGCACCGCATAGTATCTATCCAGCCTACACAATTTCTCTGGAATTGCAACTGTGTTACAGTCATTCAGAGCAGCTAATACCTTCCCAAGCAATACACGGAGGTTCTCAAGCTTAAATTTAAAATTAGAAATCTCTGAATCAGCAAAAAAAGGCTTTACAGGGGACTTCCGTTAGTAGGAGGGGCTTGACGAGGCGTCTGCGTTTGGCGCGCTCTGTGAACCAGCTACACTCAGGCCGCCCCCAGCTTATCCCAGGCCGTTGAGGCTTCACCAACCCTGGCCAGGGAGCCTGTTCGGCTCGGAGGGGTGCCTTTTCCCTTCTGAGGCGCAAGCTCAGGATAAGGAAGTCCCTCAGCCATCAAGACTCAGTGGCTAGAGTCACGATCGGTGCAATCAGCACAGAAACAACCGCTTTTGCTGTGGCAGTGCTCCCAGAACCCCGGTGACCTGAGGAAGGCGAGGCAGCTGACCCTGTCTATAACAGACTCAAGTCCCAGGATAGGAGCGATATGTCGGCAATGCCGCAGTGAGGACATCACCTAACGCTGATCTCCAAGTTTTGAATAGGACATCGGTCCCCCTCCCAGAACCCCAGGAACAAGGCTGTTAAGTATACTTTATACTTTTATATCTGTTTGCTTGCTTATGTGCCGGCCTGGCATGGGATAGGAGGGGGGACAAGACTGAGGTTAACTTGTTGCTTGAGTCCCAGGCGGACGGGTGTTGCGGCTGATGGAATTTGCTATCAGAAAGCAGTGAAGGAAGCTATTTGCAAGGGAAAGAAGGAGTTAAGAGAGAGGGTCCCTAAATATATCAGGGGGTGATAATATTCCTCAACTCTTTCACACTAACCTACTATGCAGTTATACAGCGGAACTTTTACCTGCTCACTCTGAGATTGAGGATTCGGTGCTGTCAGCCCCCGTCTGGTAGGACAGGGGGGTTCCCGGTTGTGAACTGTCATCTTTGTAATTTGAAAGTAAGAGAACTGTGATGTGCTCCCCTACCCGGTAGGACTGTGGGCTCCTTTCTTCAAGTTTCATATCAAGTTGTTAACCACTCTGGATATATCATGAGTTGCCGGCTCAGGACTTAGCTAGAGACATTAAAGAGAAGCTTTCCTTTGCCTACAGCAGGGCTACCTGCAGGACTTCAGCCACAAGATATATTTGTTGGGACCGGTGTTTAACGATTATAAGAGTATTGGTCCCCCTTCTCCTTTACTTATTATCTCTCGGATTTCATTTCCTTGCTGTTTGTCATTTTGTGTGATTTATATCTTATGGAAACTAACGTAAGGCAATTGTAGATCTAGAAACTGAAATTAGATTAAGTTACTATTGGTCTACAGGAAAAGTCTTTGTAATGCATTGATATTTCAGTAACGATCAGAGCTATTTAGGGTCTGTGTTGAATCTCTCGCTAGGATACGCTACCATATAATAGCAAGTGATAAGACTTAGATATAGGAATATGTTGTGCTATGTCATAATTCTTATGTATAATATATGATTTAGATGGGTTGTGCCTTAGAACAAATTTATTTTTATGCTATATGTGGATAAATAGCCTGTTTCAATTTTCTCTCTCAGTAATAGACCATATATATTTATTTTCACCTAAAGCAATAACATAGCTAAGTTTATCTGTGGTACATAAAGATTCCAGGTCTAAAAGGTTGGATAGGATGATCTAACGAACTCACTTTTCTTTGTATAAGGGGCACCATTGTTTAAGCTAGCCTCAGTGTCTCTTTTTAGTATCAGCTTTTTTTAGCCAGATATATAGCCGGTGATCACTTTGACATAGTGAATACTAGGTCGAAGTCTCCCAAATCCATTTGATCTAGAGTGACAGCAGTATATATTGATCCCCTTGAGTCATTTTGAAGTATATTATCACCATTTTTTCTTTTTTTTTTTTTCACATATTTAGGCACTAATATCCCAATTCTTTCTTCTTTCTCTTCTTTCTATTCTGCACTTTTGCACTTTTTTTTTTTTTTTTTTTTTTTCTATTTTTACCTTCTATCTCCACTGCCTCTCTTGGCAGCCTATCACTTGCTTGTTTTTTCTTTCTTGCACCAATCATCACTCACTTTACACCACTAGTTGGTCGTGTATTACACTTTTGTTTTTTATTTTTTATCACTTCACTTTTATGGATAAATTTTTAGGGATCAGTAGGAGCGATTCTGGTACAATGCCACCTAAAAGCAAGGATAGAAAGCCCAGGTCAAGTATTGGCAGCACAGAGACCGTTGCATCTGATTTTTCACCTGGCTGTAACACCTTAATTGACACTAATAATCTAGTTAAACAAATATCGGACCTATTTATGCCGCAGTTTGATGGAGTCAAAGCAGAACTAACTACCTTAACAAATGAGCTTAAACTAGTTTCTAGTAGACTTGCAGAGATTGAAAATAGGATCTCCGATCTAGATGATCTGCAACAGGCACAACAATCCCGAATAAACTCTCAGGCCAAAAGTATAGTAGCTATGCAATCTCGTTTAGAGGACTTAGAAGACAGGTCACGGAGGAATAATTTAAAGATTGTAGGTCTCCCTGAGAGCCCCGAGTTTCTAGATCTTATGAAATTTGTACAGAGCACGTTACCAGAACTGCTCGGTATGCCCCCTTCTAGTACAGAGATTATGGTAGAAAGGGTCCACAGGTTGGGTACATATTTAAATAAGGAGAACTCCATAAAAGCTAAAAGACCAGTTCTGGTAAAATTACTGAATTTTCAAGACAAGCAGAGAATCTTAGCATATTATAGAAAGAAAACCATCGTAGAGGTTAATAAAGAACGTATTTTACTATTCTCGGATTTCTCCGCTGAAACAGCCAATAGGAGGAGAAATATGGCTCCATGGTGCTCAAAGTTAATAAATGCAGGTCACCAAGCGACCATGATCTACCCTGCCAAAATTAAAATCTTTTCAGAGGATAGGGTGATGTTTCTGAACTCAATAGAGGAGGTCAGACAATTCTTGGATAACAATAAAAACACAGTTGAATAATGTTTAGGCAGCTTTATATGAGTTTATCAGTTATTGGGTATAAACTTTCTTGTCTCAGTGACTGTATTGTACCGATCTGTCAGGGTGTTTGTTTTTGTCTTTTTTTTTTTCTTGCTGTTTTTTTTTTTTTTTGTCTCCTCTCTCCCCCTCGTTTGTTATGGATGCTCTCTCCTCTCCTCCTCTTGTCCTCCTGGGGCTATGTCCCGGTTAAGATGTTGTACCGATAATGAGAGTTAAGTGATAAATCTCCATAGATGAAAAAATTAATTAGCTTACTATCCTGGAATGTGGGTGGGTTTTCCTCCCCTGCCAAAAGGAAAAAAATTATACATCATTTAAAAAGTTACAAACCGGATATTGTCTTCCTGCAGGAAACCCATCTGAGCCTGCAGGAGGCAGAAAAGTTAAAAATTAGTTGGATTGGGGAGGTGATTGCAACACCAGCAGTCAGAAAAAAGAGAGGAGTTGTATGTATTTTTAATAAAAATCTTGATTTTAATTTAATTTCGCAAGAGAGAGATGTGGAGGGAAGATACCTTATTCTGAGAATAGAGATTAACGAGTGTCAGTATACGCTGTGCAATCTATATGCCCCGAATGAGTGTCAGCCATACTTCTGGGATGGATTATATGCAAAATTAATGAATTATATAGATTCTCAATTGATTATAGGGGGCGACTTTAACAGTGTTTTTCTCCCTCAACTGGATAGATTGAGAACTGGGGGCTCTTCTAGATCAAGAAAAGAGACCAAAATATTGACCTCCTTTTCAAAAGGTCTCAAATTAAAGGATATTTGGAGAATTCAACATCCGGACGAGAAATTATTTACATGTGAATCGAAAGTACATCGTACCTTCTCAAGGATAGACATGTTTCTGGTATCTGAAACATTACTCCAATTAGAGATGAACACAGATATTAAGAACATAATTCTATCTGACCATGCTATTATATCCCTCTCTATCCAGTTGAGGAACAGGGGGGCCGGTCTCGAGGCTAAATTTTTCTTTCCTAGTTTTTTATATTCTAATATTCCTTTCAGAAACTGGCTGACTCAGAAATGGAAGGAGTATGTGTATCAGAATAAGGATTATATTCCTAAAACAGAAATATTTTGGGAGGCCGCAAAGGCCTGTCTAAGGGGGGAAATTAAGGCATATATGGTTAAAAGGAAAAGGAAGTTTAGAGCGAGAGAAATGCAACTGAATAATTATCTTAGAAATAAATTTGTTATATATACTGATAATCCTAATAAGGATAACTGGGACAGTTATCAAAGGGCTAAGAGTGAGAGAGAGACTTTTCTAGCTAAAAATCAGATACAGGAAGATATGAAAAATAAAGCTATATTTGGCACTTTCTCCCCGAAGACTGCTAAAATGCTCTCAAATATTTCTAAAAGTAAGAGGAAAAACAATTATATAGGAAAAATTATATCAGAGGGTAATAAGTATAATACTCCGAAAGATATTGTTGAGCAATTTCAACTATTCTTTCAGAAAATATACTCTCCTGCAGAAGTTGACCAAGAGGCAAAAAAATCTTTTTGGGAAAGCATTAAACTGCCAAAAATCACCTCAGTTCAGTTAAATGTCTTGAATAGTGAGATTACCATAGAGGAGACACTTACCGCAATCAAAGAGGCAGCTTTGGGAAAAGCACCTGGGCCCGATCAATTACCGATTGAATTTTATAAAATATTATCGGAGGAGATTGTTCTGACTCTTACAGATCTGTTCAATAAATATTTTCTGCTACATTCTAGACCCTCTCGGTTCTTCACCGCCTCAAATATTACCCTTATCTTAAAGAAGGAAAAAGACCCTAATCTAATGGACTCATATAGACCAATCTCTCTTCTCAATAGCGATTACAAGTTATTGGCAAATATATTAGCCAACCGTCTCAAAAAAGTTATAGGGGATGTGATTCATCCGGATCAAACCGGATTCATTCCCGGCAGGTCAGCACAGAAAAATATTAGAAGGGCTATGACAATAATCGAATATATTTTAGCATCCCATAGGACGGGGTCAGGGCAGAAGCAAGACTTTGCGTTGTTAACGGTGGATGCAGAAAAAGCCTTCGACTCTGTCCTATGGGATCATTTGTTAACAGCGCTCAATAAGTTTGGTTTTTCAGGTCATTTCTACGAATATATTTCACTACTCTATCAGAACCCAATATCTTTTCTTAGTATCAATAATGTGTTATCTGACCCAATAACTTTGCATAAGGGAACAAGACAGGGGTGCCCTCTCTCGCCATTATTATTTGATATTGCCATCGAACCTCTGGCGGTGAAGAGCCGAGAGATTTTGGAAGGTATAAGAATAAAACAACATAAAGTTACACTTTCACTTTATGCTGATGATATCCTCTTCTATATAAGAAACTCTGCTAAAAACATCCCAATCTTAACTAATATTTTATCAGAATTCAGTAAATTTGCTGGGTACAGAATAAATCTATCCAAGTCCGAGATTCTCTGGATTATAAAGAATAGAAAGAGTTATACTCAAAACCCCTTTAAAGTAATTGATAAATCCATTAAATATCTGGGAATAAATCTTTCAGCAAACCCAGAGCAATGGTACCATATGAATCTTGCTCCCATTTGGAGAAGTTGTCTAGCCGAATTTCAGAAATGGAGCAAACTTCCCTTGTCACTCTCTGCAAAAATAGCATTGATCAAAATGCGGACGCTTCCAAAATTATTATTTTTTATTCAGAATATCCCTTCATTTCTGAAGAGGGCTGATATTAAAAAGTTTAATTCGGCCTGTTCCATCTTTCTCTGGGCCCCAAAAAAACCCCGTATCTCATTATCGAGATTAATGCACCCCAAAGATCTGGGTGGATTTGCTCTCCCAAATTTAACAAACTATAATCTGGCATGTCTCGGCCGAATTGCCCTGGACTGGCTCACAGGAGCAAATTTTATTGCTAGCTCTGATGTGGAAGGGGGTATCATAGCGCCATTTGTCCTTAAGGCATTGTTACACACCGCCCACCCAGCAAAGGTACGGGATCTTCTATTAAAACATACTTTTTATAATGTTATTTTAGCGTGGCATAAAATCTGTAAATTATTAAACATAGAAAACACATTTTCACGTTATTTACCGATCAGGGGTAATCCTGATTTTAAGGGTGGCTGCGAATCTCCAGCCTTTAGGAAGTGGGATGCTAATGAGCTGAGGTTTTTGAAGCAGGTAGTAGATCCAGTCTCAAATCATATAAAATCATTTGAATTACTAACTAGAGAATTTCAGTTGGATAAAAGATCCTTCTATGCTTATCTACAAATTAGACACTTCTATTACAGTAAGAAACCTATGGTCGAGGACCCCTGGACCTTGGGCTCACTTGATTCTGTTATTAACAGATTCTCACAGGGAAACCATTCTATATCATATATGTACAGACTGTTGTCATTAAAGGAGGCAGAGAGGAAGGTGGATAACCTTTTCTCCATTTGGAAATTTGACTTTCCTGAATTAGACAGGGGTTATTTCCAACAGAGCTTTGATAGGGCAAGGAAGTATTCAAGCAGTATGGCAGTCAGAGAATCTCATTGCAAGCTTCTTAATAGGGCCTATCTAACGCCTAGTAAGATGGCTAAATGGAAGGGGGATATGTCTTGTTATAGATGTAACTTTCCGTCAGCAGATATTTTCCATTTGTTCTATGCCTGCCCAAAAATGATCAAACTTTGGAAACAAGCGGAATATTGGTTGAACAGATTTCTGCCAGAAAGAATTGTATTAAAGCCCTTGACTATCTTCTTCTTGGTGTCGAATAAAACATATAATAAGCCTCTGATTAATACTCTAATTCTTCTAGTCAGACAGATGATACTCAAAACATGGAAGGAGAAAAATGCTCCTAGTATAGCGTCAGTTATAAACAATGTTCATTATCAAATGTTACTAGAACTATATGATCCGTTAATATTTGAGGAAAATAAATTAATAAAATACTTTGCTAAATGGGATAAGGTAATTATGAGTAGACCTAGTGAGGTTCAGTTACAGATATTAAAATTCTTTCGTAACTCACCGGTTTTTCTACAATTAATTCTATCAGAGAGTTACCCTGATCTCTGGAGACAATGGTTTCTTTGAGGCGAAGGGGTGGAGGCCTCGGGTGGAGGAAAGAGAGTTAGTATAGGTCCTTCTTCATCTCTTCTCTATCTTTTCCTTTTTTTTTTTTTTTTTTTTTCTTCTCCTTTTTCTTTCCCTTCCTTTTTTCTCTTTTGCTTTTATGTGTGTGTGGAACTCCAATAATGAGTGAAATTAGAGGAGCAGACTTGGTTTGAGATTCCAAGGTGGTATTATATATACTGTTGTCAGTTATCATTATTGTGTTTTTTAGAAGTAAGATTGTTAAGGTGATGACTCATGTAAATGCTGATATTTTCACTGTCTTTGGAATGCTCAATGTTGAAAATGAAGTTGTATATGATTTTGAATTCCTCAATAAAGGAAAAATATGTTTAAAAAAAAAAGAAATCTCTGAATCAGGTTTCCCCGAGTCAGAGATGTCACCCACAGACTGAAGCTCTCCATCCTCATGTTCTGCATACTGTGACGCAGTATCAGACATGGCTCTAACAGCATTTGCGCGCTCTGTATCTCTCCTAACCCCAGAGCTATCGCGCTTGCCTCTTAATTCAGGCAATCTAGATAATACCTCTGACAGGGTATTATTCATGATTGCAGCCATGTCCTGTAAGGTAATCGCTATGGGCGTCCCTGATTTAATTGGCGCCATATTAGCGTGCGTCCCCTGAGCGGGAGGCGAAGGGTCTGACACGTGGGGAGAGTTAGTCGGCATAACTTCCCCCTCGACAGAACCCTCTGGTGATAATTCTTTTATAGATAAAGACTGATCTTTACTGTTTAAGGTGAAATCAATACATTTAGTACACATTCTACTATGGGGCTCCACCATGGCTTTCAAACATAATGAACAAGTAGGTTCCTCTGTGTCAGACATGTTTAAACAGACTAGCAAGCTTGGAAAACACTTTAAAACAAGTTTACAAGAAATATAAAAAACGTTACTGCGCCTTTAAGAAACACATATTTTCCCAAATTTTGAAATAACAGTGAAAAAAAGCAGTTACACTAACTAAATTTTTACAGTGTATTTAACAAGTTAGCAGAGCATTGCACCCACTTGCAAATGGATGATTAACCCCTTAATACCAAAAACGGAATAACAAATGACAAAAACGTTTTTTAAACAGTCACAACAACTGCCACAGCTCTACTGTGGCTTTTTACCTCCCTCAATACGACTTTTGAAGCCTTTTGAGCCCTTCAGAGAAGTCCTGGATCATGCAGGAAGAAGCTGGATGTCTGTGTCTGTAATTTTTGGTGTGCAAAAAACCGCCAAAATAGGCCCCTCCCACTCATATTACAACAGTGGGAAGCCTCAGGGAACTGTTTCTAGGCAAAATTCAAGCCAGCCATGTGGAAAAAACTAGGCCCCAATAAGTTTTATCTCCAAACATATGTAAAAAACGATTAAACATGCCAGCAAACGTTTTAAAATACACTTTTATAAGAGTATGTATCTCTATGAATAAGCCTGATACCAGTCGCTATCACTGCATTTAAGGCTTTACTTACATTACTTCGGTATCAGCAGCATTTTCTAGCAAATTCCATTCCCTAGAAAAATATTTTAACTGCACATACCTTATTACAGGAAAACCTGCACGCTATTCCCCCTCTGAAGTTACCTCACTCCTCAGAATATGTGAGAACAGCAAAGGATCTTAGTTACTTCTGCTAAGATCATAGAAAACGTAGGCAGATTCTTCTTCTAAATACTGCCTGAGATAAACAGTACACTCCGGTACCATTTAAAAATAACAAACTTTTGATTGAAGAAATAAACTAAGTATAAAACACCACAGTCCTCTTACGACCTCCATCTTAGTTGAGAGTTGCAAGAGAATGACTGGATATGGCAGTGAGGGGAGGAGCTATATAGCAGCTCTGCTGTGGGTGATCCTCTTGCAACTTCCTGTTGGGAAGGAGAATATCCCACAAGTAATGGATGATCCGTGGACTGGATACACTTAACAAGAGAAATACAGGTCTTACAGCCTCCTCGATCTCAACACTCTCTGAAGTGCCCGTGCCACATTACTTTTAAGAACAACTCCTCCCTATCTGGAATTGGGTAACGTGAACCATCAGAGAGTATATTTACCCAATGTTACAACTGATGACTTTAGGGTCTGGAATGGTGGCTCTGGGACACACTGTTTTTGCCCACCTTATCACTAACAGTTTGTTTTATTATAGCTGAGTATGTTTCCCTGTCGGATGTATAGTGTTGGGGGAGTAGTTTTGAAGAGTCGCCTTTTATTATAGCTCTAGTTCTCTCTGATAAAGTTTTTACGTTTCCTGTATGCACTCTAAGCTACACACTCACTACATATATGATTAAACCCCTCCTTCTTATATGGGTGAAACAACAACTCTCACTAGATAATTGCTCCTACATATGTGCCCATTTGTGTATGTGTATAGATATGCATGTATCTTGCTGAATGATGTGTATACTACCATCTTACTTGTGACCAATTCATTCTTACTGTAGTTGAGTTTATCTACCTGAGCTGTGTCCCAGTTACTGCTATGGCAGAGGCTTTAATCTTCAGTCTCAAGATTTATAAATTTTGTAAGTACACTAAACTAAGCACCCTTACCTATATCTAATCCAAATGGGGGTATACACTGCATTCCCCTATTTATCATATCTTTGATCCCTATAGGTTTCACGACAGGGACTCCTTAGTAAAGCTATACTCTGCCTTTTTGTTAGACCACTCACTTAGTTGTTCTAATGGTTTATATCATATGTTTATGTCTTCACTAGTTATGCAGATTACTCATGCTGGTAATTTCATTTATGTCCTAGCTACACGTCATCGACGGCTCTTTACACACTCACACACACCATTAGTATTCTAGCTTTAATCCTCTTACCTTCATCTATAAACAGCCCACTTCTAACTTAGTGAAACACACTCCTTCTTAGGCGTCCTATAGCAACAATTTGATATCTACACACATCTCAGATAACTCGGTTTTGTATAAGTGATTACCATTTTAATGTCATATTTCCATATGTTTAGCAAGAACTAGAAACCTGACTGTGTACAAAATATATACCGCACTTTTGTAATATGCCTATTGCTACTGTTCCATAGTTCCATATGCAAATCCTCATACCCTATATCTAACGCATATCTTTGATAATGGATCTGGATGAGGTATACCCTTTTTTATTTAAGGTCCCATATTGTTTATGACATTAATGTATGATATTTGCTACTTATACATTCTACAGATTGTGTGATGAATTTAGGAGACACCTTCTCCTCCATTAGGGGATAGCCTGAAGTAAGGTTTATATCCTTGTTGATAACTCTCATCCCCTACACATCTCTCTTGCTTCACATAGAATACAAGAGCGATCTTAATGTTATTCATTTTCGTTATACTTATCACAATAGTAGTCTACCCTCTTGGCCACGCCCCTCCCTTCCTTTAATTTTCGAACGGCTTTTGCCCGTTGATCTCCCCCAACTTCCCCTTTGTATTTACTTCTCCATTTTGAAATTCTCACTCTATTCAAAAAAGAGATTACATTTAGACGAGTCCATTCACTCATTTACCGGGAGACCTATCGCTATTTCCCTAGCAACTACTCCAGAACTCCCACAAACGACCTTATAATATTGCATATAGAGAAATTGCTATTGAGCCTTTATTCAACTAGTCGCACACTATCTTTTTCTGAAGAGTCATTATTGTTATACATATACATTTGAATCCCTAACCTGTTATACAGATTATTATGTAACATGCCGACCTACACACCTTCTGTATATCTATATATTCTCTGTTAATGTGAATGGACTAAATGATATCTTTGTAACTCTTTGAAATCTCAATAAAAATATATTTAAAAAAAAAAAAACTAACATTTTTGTCACCACACTCACTTTACCCTTCCTAGCAGTTAGGAGTAGGCAAAGATAATGACTGGGGGGTGGAGCTAAGGGAGGAGCTATATAGACAGCTCTGCTGTGGGTGCTCTCTTTGCCACTTCCTGTTAGGAAGGAGAATATCCCACAAGTATGGATGAATCCGTGGAATCGATACAGCTTGCAAGAGAAAAGGGGGCAGTCTACAGAGGCTTAGATACAAGGTAATTACAGAGGTAAAAAATGTATTATTATAACTGTGTTGGTTATGCAAAACTGGGGAATTGGTAATAAAGGGATTATCTATCTTTTTAAGCAATATATATTCAGGAGTAGACACTGTCCCTTTATGTGAATGAAGTGAAATCTGCTGAAACGTTTTTGAGAATCAAGCCCTTAGTATTGTGGAGAAGTAAAAACAGAAACGGTCACTGCAGTTAGATTTATAATGTGCTGGAGAAGCACTCTACTGAGCATGTCAAGTGGCAACATAACTCTACAACGTGCACTGTAGGCTGCTGCAAAACAGCTTATTTCAATAAAATAACAAAAATAATAAAAAGATTTGAACTTCAGACTAACAAAGGTCATTAGATGAAGTTGAAATTATGCTAATTTTCATGAAAATACAAATATCTCAGTTGCAGTAACTTCTAAAAATCCCATTTACAGGGTCGACTTCAGTCTTTCGGGAACCTACGCTACAGAAAATACATTTTGAAGGGAGAGGAAGGGATGGGACACTACACTACAGAAAAAGGGGAAATCAGGGTGGAGTTGAGGCTAAATAATGATCGAAAGGATGGGGAGACCCTTAAATTACAGAAAAAAATATTAATACATATATAAAATTAAATCAATCAATAAATAAATAAAAACTGGGTACTGGCAGACAGCTGCCAGTACCTAAGATGGCTGGCATTAGTGAAAAGGGGAGGGTTAGAGAGCTGTTTGGGAGAGATCAGGGAGGTGGGAGGGTTGAGGAGGGACACTTACACTGCAAAAAAAGAAATAATAATAAAAAATAGCCCTAAACAGCATACTGGCCGACTATCTGCCAGTAACTAAGATGGTGGTAAGGAGTGTGGGTCAGAAAGCTGCTTAGGAGGGTTCAGGGAGGTCGTAGGTGTCAGGTGGGAGGGTAAGACCTATGCTACAATACTATTACCCTTACCATCTAACTAATTAACCCCTTCACTGCCATGAATTTCAGAAGTGTGGTTCCAGAGACGCTTTTACAACCATTTGTCTTATGACTGCACAAACGGTATGTAAATAATTTCAGTGAGAAACCCAAAGTTTGTGAAAAAGTTAACTATTTTTTTATGATTGTATTTTGCGGTGAAATAGTGGCATGAAATATATAAAAAATGGGCCTAGATTAATACCTTGAGTTGTTTACTTAAAGGGACAGTCTAATCCAGATGATGTATTGTTTAAAAAGATAATCCCTTTATTACCCATTCCCCAGTTTAGCATATCCAACACAATTATAATAATTTACTTTTTACCTCTGTGATTACCTTGTAACCTCTGCCCCCTTATTTAAGTTCTTTTTACAGAGACTTTAATTTTAGCCAATCAGTGCTGACTCAGAAATAACTCACGGGAGTGAGCACAATGTTATCTATATGGTGCACATGAAATAGCACTGTCTAGCTGTTAAAAACTGTCAAATGCACTTGTCACGCCCCGCCGCTCTAGCGTTGCTAGGGGCGCGGCGTCACCTTCTCTGCTCGTTGTCAGGGGCAGTGTCGGCTCTGGATGCATGCGGCGCTGACATCATGGACGCACGCTTCAGATGCCGGGCGGACCTCTGAGGCGCGAATCTGCGCCTATTTCAATCTGGGAGGAACGATCTGTCACTGCCCAAGTATAGGTGTTGCCTTGTGTGCTCCTGGGTGTGACGGATCGTTCTCTCCTGTGCCTCTTATCGTTACTGAACCTGCCTGCCTGACTACTCTACCTGCCTTAACCCTTGAACTGCTGGATTGTTTGCTGTTGCTGAACCTGCCTGCCTGACTACTCTACCTTCCTTAATCCTTAAACTGTTGGACTGTTTTACTGTTGCCAAACCCTGCCTGCCTGCCTGACCATTCTAGTGGTGTGCCCTTGGACTGCTTTACTGTTGCCAAACCCTGCCTGCCTGACTTTTCAAGTGGTTTATCTTTGGACTGCTCCTGTTACTGCTGGGGACTGTCCTGCCTGTGGTGAGTGCCGCTCTCCTCATCTCTTTATCTTTCTCTGCTCTGGGATATTCTCTATCATTCCGGCTCAACGCCGGGATAACAAGACTACTGGCCGAGTTCGGTCTGATAGAGGAGTATCCCACGAGCATTACAGCACTCAGATAAGAAGCAGCCTTCAAGGGCTTAGAAATGATCATATGAGCGTACCTAGGTTTAGCTTTTAACAAAGAATACCAAGAGAACAAAGAAAATTTGAATATAAAAGTTAATAGGAAAGTTCAATTTTGACTAAACTGTCTCTTAAATTTTCTTTATAGGTTTTATAGGTAAATAAAAAAAAAAACAAAGGATCTATTTCTGTTTAAATGGATTGATAGTAAAAAAATAAAAAATTATCCGGTACTTCAGTATTTTCGGTTTTTCTCTTAAATTCCTGGTAGGGAAGGGGTTAATGAATAAACAATTACTTTAAAAAAAAATATATACTATAAGTTTTAAAAACATGCCCAGTATACCCATATACAAATGGCATTCATATTGTTTAACACTTCATCACTTAATCATAAACACCACTCCCATTGCAAAACACATTAACTTCATTAACCTATTTGGTATGGAAGTGATCTGCTTCCATAATCGGCAATTCCAAACGCCATTGTGGTAAAATGGAGATCAAATCTTAAAAAGGGATATGAAATCCAATAATATTATTTTATGATTCAGACAGAGCAAACCATTCAATTTTTTTTCTTCCAATTTACTTCTATTATCAAATGTGCTTTGTTCCCATGATATTTTGTGTTGAAGAGATACCTAGGTAGATATCTAGAGCACTACATGACAGGAAATAGTGCTGCCATCTAGTGCTCTTGCAAATGGATAACATTCTTACAAAACTGCTGCCGTATAGTTCGCAAGAAAGGGCCAACTAAGCATACGTCCCTGCTTTTTAGCAAAAAGTAACAAGAACAAAGAAAAACTGATAATAAAATCAGATTAGAAAGATGTTTAATATTACACGCTCTATCTGAATCATGAAAGAAAAATTGGGTGTTTCATATCCCTTTAAAATCTCGGCTGTGTTTGACATGTAAAGATTATGATCCCTTTGTTAATGGGAAAAAACTCCACCAATGAGAAAATAAACAGTCTATAGACTAACTGGTTAAATCGTTCCAAGGTATTTTATTTCAAGTGCAAAAACTAAAGGTACACACCACTCCTCCTGTACCTTTAGTTTTTCACTTGAAATAAAATACAGTGTTAACTCTGATTTACTCCTACCACTCCTCCTCTCAGCGCTGATCTACACTTTTTTTTTACCGGTGACGTTTCTTCCTCCAGTCAATTAATTTTCTGGCCTTTATGCGGCGCAGTCAGGGATCCGTAGGAAAAAAAAGATGCCCATGTGCAATTGTTCCAAAGGGTGTGCTGTGTAGGGAGTTGGCTGCCTAAAGGCCAGAAAATCAATTGGCCGGATGAAGAAACGTCACCGAAAGAAAGGAAAAAAAAGTGTAGATCAACGCCGGGAGGAGGAGCGGTAGGAGTAAATCGAAGTGATTAGCAGTAAGAACACTTTTATTTAGAAAAAATTAATAATTCATTACTTAAAGTGGGGTTAGATTTATATGATAATTACACTGATATGTTCTGTAACAATCGAGTTTACCATCACTTTAAATAACTGCTTGACCAATTTTTTTTAAAAGTTATGCAACTATGAAACATTGTTCAAACTTAATATACTTATATACATTCATACACACAACACTAGTTTATAAAAACACAGGATAAACATCTGTTTAGAGGAATGAAAGTCACGCTTTAGATAATGCAGATGTGATGAGTGTCATCACTCAATATACTGGCTTCTTTTGTTATAGTAACACAAAGGTCATGAAGGTTTATATCCTCAAGCAAGAAGAATACTGAGCTTTAGACTACTTGTCAAAAAAAGTCATTTATCTAAGGAAATGTAGCTTCTTAAAATAACAGACTAGCAGGTGCCATTAAAAAACAAACACAACTTTGAGAATTAGGCTTATAGAGGTAATGTGGCAAAGGCTTGTTTGAACCAGTGTAACTTTATCAAATCTATCTAGTAATGGTTCAGTGTGACTTAAACGGAGGGTAAAGTTACCTTGATGTCTATCTCAAATATTAATCTTAGATCAAAATTAATATGACTTTCATTCATGATTTATTTTAAAAATGATTGGAAAAAATGTCATCGCCATTTTAACTCACTGTTTTCAACTCCGCAAAATCAAACTGTGTGTTTTTTTGCTCTTGATCACGTTTTTCTATCAGCCACTTGAAATTCTGGCCGTTAGGCGGCCGTCACTCCACGTCATCTGCCGACTTGATGATATGCGCTTTATTTCTTCAGTTCTGAGTACACGCGCGCTCCTGTTTTGCGCATGCATGCTCCTTTTAGATCTGGATTCCCATATTACGAGAGAGAGTTCTTACGGCCGCCTCTAATACGGACAACACACTATGTTATTTAGAAGCTGCAACTTCTGGTGGCCCTAATGTTGAGTGGTGCAGCGTTCCGAAGTGTGTACTAATTGTATGATTCTGTGAACAACTCGCCCCTTATATGACAGTGTTATGGGGAATATTGATTATAAAGAGTTTGCACAATTTGTCCAATCGGCAAATCGCTGATTGACGCATGCGCAGTTTCACTGAGCCTCGTGAATGCGCTTATACAGACGTATATCTATACGTCAGACAAGGAAAGCAGGAAACAGTAGTTGGGAGGAGTCAGGCATCATAACAGTGTGAGTTTTATATATTAATAAAAAAGCTATAAAAAAAAATATTAAAAAACAAACAAAAACTTAGCGATTAACTTATGTTAGCAGTAAATAATGCAACTATGTCTTGAAACGGAAGAAACTTTACCTTCACTTTAATCATTTAAAAAAAAATGTTCTTTGTATTTATAGTGATATGCATTTCCTTTGTAAAGTATAGGGCTTTGCAAGCTTAGAGAATGTGTAGATATTTGCAACTGGCTGTGAATATAAGCATCAGATGCATTTTTCCCTTTACACTTTCTATTAACAGTAAAAAAATATGTATAAAAAAATCCTTATAGTTCGAAATAAATAAAAAAAAATAATCAATCATATTTTGTAAATGAAAGACTGGAGAAAGACTTGCATGAAGATACTTGAATTTGATCAACAGAGACAGGATAGTGCGATCTCCAACCCATTGCCTTAGTATGAATAGCTGTACAGGACTGAATGAAAACTCGCAAACAGAAAGGCGACTGATTGTGCATGGAGGTAGTGGGCCTCTTGGTGGTAACAAGTCACAGAAGCGAGAGATAATGACTGAAGATCCCAACAAACACATTTAAGCTTGATCTTGCGGAGATGTGAAGAAAAAAAAAAAAAATCGCATGAGACTAATTTATGATCACTTGATAAAGGAGTCAGAGAAGTCTTCGCTACACTCCTTGCCTGCGACGAACCCAGAATATTCTCTCTATATTAAAGGGCCATTAAACCCAAAATCTTTCTTTCATGATTCGGATAGAGAATACAAATTTAAACAACATTACAATTTACTTCTATTATTTATTTTGCTTCAATTTTTAGATATCCTTAGTTGTAGAAAAAGCAATGCACATGGGTGAGCCAATCACACAAGGCTTCTATGTGCAGCAACCAATCAGCAGCTACTGAGCATATCTAGATATGCTTTTCAGCAAAGAATATCAAGAGAATAAAACAAATTAGATAATAGAAGTAAATTAGAAAGATGTTTAAAATTGCATTCTCTTTCTAAATCATGAAAGAAAAAATGTGGGTTTCATGTCCCTTTAACAGTCGCTAAAGGTAAAGAGGGTATTTGAACTCAAATATCCTCCAAGTAGAGTGCTACAGCTATTCTCTGCGCTTTGACAACTGGGGATTGTAGCTAGACTGAGAGGAAGAGCCACAAACTGAAAGTGTTCAGGAATGACAAACAAATAAAACTGTTCTATGAGAATAGAGATATGCAGGTAGAGGGAAACTGGAGGAGTGCAGGATAACGCAGCTAATATGATATAGCACAGTGTAGCATTTCACACAGTTCACACTTATAGTGACAGTACAGTACAGCAGTACTTACACATGTAATGACAGTACAGTAGTTCACACTTATAGTGACAGTACAGTACAGCAGTACTTACACATGTAATGACAGTACAGTAGTTCACACTTATAGTGACAGTACAGTACAGTAGTACTTACACATGTAATGACAGTACAGTAGTTCACACTTATAGTGACAGTATGGTACAGCAGCACTTACACATGTAATGACAGTACAGTAGTTCACACTTATAGTGACAGTATGGTACAGCAGTCCTTATACATGTAATGACAGTATAGTAGTTCACACTTATAGTGACAGTACAGTACAGCAGTACTTACACATGTAATGACAGTACAGTAGTTCACACTTATAGTGACAGTACAGTACAGCAGTACTTACACATGTAATGACAGTACAGTAGTTCACACTTATAGTGACAGTACAGTACAGCAGTACTTACACATGTAATGACAGTACAGTAGTTCACACTTATAGTGACAGTACAGTACAGCAGTACTTACACATGTAATGACAGTACAGTAGTTCACACTTATAGTGACAGTACAGTACAGCAGTACTTACACATGTAATGACAGTACAGTAGTTCACACTTATAGTGACAGTACAGTACAGTAGTACTTACACATGTAATGACAGTACAGTAGTTCACACTTATAGTGACAGTACAGTACAGTAGTACTTACACATGTAATGACAGTACAGTAGTTCACACTTATAGTGACAGTATGGTACAGCAGTACTTACACATGTAATGACAGTACAGTAGTTCACACTTATAGTGACAGTACAGTACAGCAGTACTTATACATGTAATGACAGTACAGTAGTTCACACTTATAGTGACAGTATGGTACAGCAGTACTTACACATGTAATGACAGTACAGTAGTTCACACTTATAGTGACAGTACAGTACAGTAGTACTTACACATGTAATGACAGTACAGTAGTTCACACTTATAGTGACAGTATGGTACAGCAGTACTTATACATGTAATGACAGTACAGTAGTTCACACTTATAGTGACATTACGGTACAGTAGTACTTACACATGTAATGACAGTACAGTAGTTTACACTTATAGTGACAGTATGGTACAGCAGTACTTACACATGTAATGACAGTACAGTAGTTCACACTTATAGTGACAGTATGGTACAGCAGTACTTATACATGTAATGACAGTACAGTAGTTCACACTTATAGTGACAGTACAGTACAGTAGTACTTACACATGTAATGACAGTACAGTAGTTCACACTTATAGTGACATTACGGTACAGTAGTACTTACACATGTAATGACAGTACAGTAGTTCACACTTATAGTGACAGTACAGTACAGCAGTATTTACACATGTAATGACAGTACAGTAGTTCACACTTATAGTGACAGTACAGTACAGCAGTATTTACACATGTAATGACAGTACAGTAGTTCACACTTATAGTGACAGTATGGTACAGCAGTACTTACACATGTAATGACAGTACAGTAGTTCACACTTATAGTGACAGTATGGTACAGCAGTACTTATACATGTAATGACAGTACAGTAGTTCACACTTATAGTGACAGTACAGTACAGTAGTACTTACACATGTAATGACAGTACAGTAGTTCACACTTATAGTGACATTACGGTACAGTAGTACTTACACATGTAATGACAGTACAGTAGTTCACACTTATAGTGACAGTACAGTACAGTAGTACTTACACATGTAATGACAGTACAGTAGTTCACACTTATAGTGACAGTACAGTACAGTAGTACTTACACATGTAATGACAGTACAGTAGTTCACACTTATAGTGACATTACGGTACAGTAGTACTTACACATGTAATGACAGTACAGTAGTTCACACTTATAGTGACAGTACAGTACAGCAGTATTTACACATGTAATGACAGTACAGTAGTTCACACTTATAGTGACAGTATGGTACAGCAGTACTTACACATGTAATGACAGTACAGTAGTTCACACTTATAGTGACATTACGGTACAGTAGTACTTACACATGTAATGACAGTACAGTAGTTCACACTTATAGTGACATTACGGTACAGTAGTACTTACACATGTAATGACAGTACAGTAGTTCACACTTATAGTGACAGTATGGTACAGCAGTACTTACACATGTAATGACAGTACAGTAGTTCACACTTATAGTGACATTACGGTACAGTAGTACTTACACATGTAATGACAGTACAGTAGTTCACACTTATAGTGACATTACGGTACAGTAGTACTTACACATGTAATGACAGTACAGTAGTTCACACTTATAGTGACATTACGGTACAGTAGTACTTACACATGTAATGACAGTACAGTAGTTCACTTATAGTGACAGTACGGTACAGTAGTACTTACACATGTAATGACAGTACAGTAGTTCACACTTATAGTGACAGTACGGTACACTAGTAATTACACATGTAATGACAGTACCGTAGTTCACACTTATAGTGACAGTATGGTACAGCAGTATTTACACATGTAATGACAGTACAGTAGTTCACACTTATAGTGACAGTATGGTACAGCAGTACTTACACATGTAATGACAGTACAGTAGTTTACACTTATAGTGACAGTATGGTACAGCAGTACTTACACATGTAATGACAGTACAGTAGTTTACACTTATAGTGACAGTATGGTACAGCAGTACTTACACATGTAATGACAGTACAGTAGTTTACACTTATAGTGACAGTATGGTACAGCAGTACTTACACATGTAATGACAGTACAGTAGTTCACACTTATAGTGACAGCATGGTACAGCAGTACTTACACATGTAATGACAGTACAGTAGTTCACACTTATAGTGACAGTACAGTACAGTAGTACTTACACATGTAATGACAGTACAGTAGTTCACACTTATAGTGACAGCATGGTACAGCAGTACTTACACATGTAATGACAGTACAGTATTTCACACTTATAGTGACAGTACAGTACAGTAGTACTTACACATGTAATGACAGTACAGTAGTTCACACTTATAGTGACAGTACAGTACAGCAGTACTTACACATGTAATGACAGTACAGTAGTTCACACTTATAGTGACAGTATGGTACAGCAGTACTTACACATGTAATGACAGTACAGTATTTCACACTTATAGTGACAGTACAGTACAGTAGTACTTACACATGTAATGACAGTACAGTAGTTCACACTTATAGTGACAGTACAGTACAGCAGTACTTACACATGTAATGACAGTACAGTAGTTCAAACTTATAGTGACAGTACGGTACAGCAGTACTTACACATGTAATGACAGTACAGTATTTCACACTTATAGTGACAGTACAGTACAGTAGTACTTACAAATGTAATGACAGTACAGTAGTTCGCACTTATAGTGACAGTATGGTACAGCAGTACTTACACATGTAATGACAGTACAGTAATTCACACTTATAGTAACAGTATGGTACAGTAGTACTTACACATGTAATGACAGTACAGTAGTTCACATTTATAGTAACAGTATGGTACAGTAGTACTTACACATGTAATGACAGTACAGTAGTTCACACTTATAGTGACAGTACGGTACAGCAGTACTTACACATGTAATGACAGTACAGTAGTTCACACTTATAGTGACAATATGGTACAGCAGTACTTACACATGTAATGACAGTACAGTAGTTCACACTTATAGTGACAGTACAGTACAGCAGTATTTACACATGTAATGACAGTACAGTAGTTCACACTTATAGTGACAGTATGGTACAGCAGTACTTACACATGTAATGATAGTACAGTAGTTCACACTTATAGTGACAGTATGATACAGCAGTACTTACACATGTAATGACAGTACAGTAGTTTACACTTATAGTGACAGTATGGTACAGCCGTACTTACACATGTAATGACAGTACAGTAGTTTACACTTATAGTGACAGTATGGTACAGCAGTACTTACACATGTAATGACAGTACAGTAGTTCACAATTATAGTGACAGTACGGTACAGTAGTACTTATACATGTAATGACAGTACAGTAGTTCACACTTATAGTGACAGTATGGTACAGCAGTACTTACACATGTAATGACAGTACAGTAGTTCACTTATAGTGACAGTACGCTACAGTAGTACTTACACATGTAATGACAGTACAGTAGTTCACACTTATAGTGACAGTACGGTACAGCAGTCCTTATACACTTATAGTGACATTATGGTACAGCAGTACTTACACATGTAATGACAGTACAGTAGTTTACACTTATAGTGACAGTATGGTACAGTAGTACTTACACATGTAATTACAGTACAGTAATTCATACTTATAGTGACAGTACGGTACAGCAGTACTTACACATGTAATGACAGTACAGTAGTTTACACTTATAGTGACAGTATGGTACAGTAGTACTTACACATGTAATTACAGTACAGTAATTCATACTTATAGTGACAGTACGGTACAGCAGTCCTTATACACTTATAGTGACATTATGGTACAGCAGTACTTACACATGTAATGACAGTACAGTAGTTCACACTTATAGTGACCGTATGGTACAGCAGTACTTACACATGTAATGACAGTACAGTAGTTTACACTTATAGTGACAGTATGGTACAGCAGTACTTACACATGTAATGACAGTACAGTAGTTCACACTTATAGTGACCGTATGGTACAGCAGTACTTACACATGTAATGACAGTACAGTAGTTTACACTTATAGTGACAGTATGGTACAGCAGTACTTACACATGTAATGACAGTACAGTAGTTTACACTTATAGTGACAGTATGGTACAGCAGTACTTACACATGTAATGACAGTACAGTAGTTTACACTTATAGTGACAGTATGGTACAGCAGTACTTACACATGTAATGACAGTACAGTAGTTCACAGTTATAGTGACCGTATGGTACAGCAGTACTTACACATGTAATGACAGTACAGCAGTTCACATTTATAGTGACAGTATGGTACAGCAGTACTTACACATGTAATGACAGTACAGTAGTTCACACTTATAGTGACAGTATGGTACAGCAGTACTTACACATGTAATGACAGTACAGTAGTTCACACTTATAGTGACAGTACAGTACAGCAGTACTTATACATGTAATGACAGTACAGTAGTTCACACTTATAGTGACAGTACGGTACAGCAGTACTTACACATGTAATGACAGTACAGCAGTTCACATTTATAGTGACAGTATGGTACAGCAGTACTTACTCATGTAATGACAGTACAGTAGTTCACACTTATAGTGACAGTATGGTACAGCAGTACTTACACATGTAATGACAGTACAGTAGTTCACACTTATAGTGACAGTACAGTACAGCAGTACTTACACATGTAATGACAGTACAGTAGTTCACACTTATAGTGACAGCATGGTACAGCAGTACTTACACATGTAATGACAGTACAGTAGTTTACACTTATAGTGACAGTATGGTACAGCAGTACTTACACATGTAATGACAGTACAGTAGTTTACACTTATAGTGACAGTATGGTACAGCAGTACTTACACATGTAATGACAGTACAGTAGTTCACACTTATAGTGACAGTATGGTACAGCAGTACTTACACATGTAATGACAGTACAGTAGTTCACACTTATAGTGAAAGTACAGTACAGTAGTACTTACACATGTAATGACAGTACAGTAGTTCACACTTATAGTGATAGTACAGTACAGTAGTACTTACACATGTAATGACAGTACAGTAGTTCACACTTATAGTGACAGTACAGTACAGTAGTACTTACACATGTAATGACAGTATAGTAGTTCACACTTATAGTGACAGTACGGTACAGTAGTATTTACACATGTAATGACAGTACAGTAATTCACACTTATAGTAACAGTATGGTACAGTAGTACTTACACATGTAATGACAGTACAGTAGTTCACACTTATAGTGATAGTACAGTACAGTAGTACTTACACATGTAATGACAGTACAGTAGTTTACACTTATAGTGACAGTATGGTACAGCAGTACTTACACATGTAATGACAGTACAGTAGTTTACACTTATAGTGACAGTATGGTACAGCAGTACTTACACATGTAATGACAGTACAGTAGTTCACAGTTATAGTGACCGTATGGTACAGCAGTACTTACACATGTAATGACAGTACAGCAGTTCACATTTATAGTGACAGTATGGTACAGCAGTACTTACACATGTAATGACAGTACAGTAGTTCACACTTATAGTGACAGTATGGTACAGCAGTACTTACACATGTAATGACAGTACAGTAGTTCACACTTATAGTGACAGTACAGTACAGCAGTACTTATACATGTAATGACAGTACAGTAGTTCACACTTATAGTGACAGTACGGTACAGCAGTACTTACACATGTAATGACAGTACAGCAGTTCACATTTATAGTGACAGTATGGTACAGCAGTACTTACTCATGTAATGACAGTACAGTAGTTCACACTTATAGTGACAGTATGGTACAGCAGTACTTACACATGTAATGACAGTACAGTAGTTCACACTTATAGTGACAGTACAGTACAGCAGTACTTACACATGTAATGACAGTACAGTAGTTCACACTTATAGTGACAGCATGGTACAGCAGTACTTACACATGTAATGACAGTACAGTAGTTTACACTTATAGTGACAGTATGGTACAGCAGTACTTACACATGTAATGACAGTACAGTAGTTTACACTTATAGTGACAGTATGGTACAGCAGTACTTACACATGTAATGACAGTACAGTAGTTCACACTTATAGTGACAGTATGGTACAGCAGTACTTACACATGTAATGACAGTACAGTAGTTCACACTTATAGTGAAAGTACAGTACAGTAGTACTTACACATGTAATGACAGTACAGTAGTTCACACTTATAGTGATAGTACAGTACAGTAGTACTTACACATGTAATGACAGTACAGTAGTTCACACTTATAGTGACAGTACAGTACAGTAGTACTTACACATGTAATGACAGTATAGTAGTTCACACTTATAGTGACAGTACGGTACAGTAGTATTTACACATGTAATGACAGTACAGTAATTCACACTTATAGTAACAGTATGGTACAGTAGTACTTACACATGTAATGACAGTACAGTAGTTCACACTTATAGTGATAGTACAGTACAGTAGTACTTACACATGTAATGACAGTACAGTAGTTCACTTATAGTGACAGTATGGTATAGCAGTACTTACACATGTAATGACAGTACAGTAGTTCACACTTATAGTGATAGTACAGTACAGTAGTACTTACACATGTAATGACAGTACAGTAGTTCACACTTATAGTGACAGTACAGTACAGTAGTACTTACACATGTAATGACAGTACAGTAGTTCACAACCATAATGATAAAACTAAAAACAAACCTGATGACATTCCCACGTCACCACTCAAGGGGGGCGCAAAACAGACCAATATGACACTATATAATAACAATAAAAAATATAAATGGTGACTATAATTATTGCATATTAAATGCTATGACTTATCAGTCCAAGGTGTGATCAGTCTCTAAAGATGAAACTTCCACTTGGTTTAGCACTCCTTGGTGTCTTTGTCCTCAGATAACGGCCGCTCCTTCCCAGAAGTAGATCAGAAAAAAAGGAATCTGTGATGGTGCAAACAAAACACAGAAGGGCGCCTCCTAGTGTAATATCGTACAAGCAGTATATATATATATATATATATATATATATATATATATATATATATATATATATATACACACACATATATAATGGCAATAGACTGGTACTTACAAGTGTGGCAGCACTCACTCATGCTTAGTGGCACCTACTGGGATCTCTCAGTGTCCCAGCTCACTGTTCTTGGGCTCTCACACACTTCGGCGTAGTCTCCAACAGCAAAAGAACAGGCTCTCAGTCAAGTGATAAGTATAAAATCACTTTTAATAAAATAATAAGAAAGTTCCCACTATGTATTAAAATCATGCAACTAGTTTCCCAGCTGGCACTCTGTTTCCTCTGGCATCTAAAAACTGACTGAGAGCTCTAACCTATAAACTAAACATAACCAATGAAAACACCATTGTATTGTTACACCCCTACACGCAGCTGTTAGCCTGATTGATTTTCTACTTAACCCTTCATATCTCCCATACACATTTCTTTAGAAAGGAAAACCATATAAAGTTCTTTGAAACACTCTATACAATAATCAGGTTCACCATAAGGTTTATACACTATTGGCTAATTTGCTACACACATTGGAGAATGGTGAACCTGATTATTGTATAGAGTGTTTCAAAGAACTTTATATGGTTTTCCTTTCTAAAGAAATGTGTAGCACTCCTCAGAAAAAAGTGAGCAGAGAGAAGTGGAAATGACTTAAAGGGACAGTCAACCCAAATTTCCAAATAGGTAATTCCTATAAAGTTGAGAATGATTCTTATTTTGCACTATAGCCTAATTTAGTAGCCTAAATAATTTCTAAGCATTAGTACTTACTTTTTTCTCTTGTGGCTGTTTAAAATACCCGCCTGCCCCCTCCCATATTTCGTCATCAGGATCTTCATTGTCCAGCTCTAACTCTGCTAATTCTCGTCCGTCCACACCCCTGTGTTTTGCGCATGCGCAGTGCGCCGCTAACTCTGTAGGGGGAAGGTTTTAAAAGAGAACTCATCTCCCTTCTCATGTTCATAGACGTGTGATATTTCAGGCGTACCGTTTACCAGTGTGCAGTCTGTGAACTCTCCGGCTGCAGTTTCTTTTCGTTCTTATCCTCTCTTTTATCTGGTAAGTAATTGTAATTGTGAAACGCTAGGATTTAGCACTGGAACAAATAAAGGTGACTTTCATTCATGAGGTATAAAATACTTCATGCTGAAAGCTCCTTTCTTTGCTCCAAGCGTTCGCTGCACTGAGCTGCTAAGGCCGTCCCACCGGCAGAACGCTTTTTGGCTGAGAGGTGACGTTTCCACCTCTTAGCCAATAGCCGTGCAGGAAATCCGTCTGGTAGTGGCCAATGGGGGCACTCTAAACCAAGTTGTCAGGGTCTAATTTTAAGGCGCCAGTGGCTCCCTGGCACCTGGGTTTGTTGAGCCCTGAATTAAAGAATACGACAACCCACATGAAACATGGCGAGACCTCATGTAATGTTACTTAGTTCTCTTTTGTTTAGAGAATTCTGAAACACTTTATAATTCATTGCAACATATGACTTAATTGAGTCCCCACTTCCTTTTGGAAAAAATTTCCAAATCTATTAAAAAATTTAAATGCATAGTTGCAAAACAGAACAAATACACTTCTAGAATCTCGAAGAATCAATGAGCTTTAGATAATCGGGCCCTGTAGCTAAATTTGACTTAAAGGGAAATAAAGTGCAAAAAGAAAATATTTTAAATGTGTTAGAGCATTTTATAATTGCACTATTGCTTGTTTGTACCTTTGCAAAAAGGGTAAACACATAGTTAAAAGTCAACAATATACTACTGTGAAATAGCTGAACAAATCTGGTGAAACAATGACAAGAAGCGCACATGTGCAGGTACCAATCAGCAGCTAGCTCCGAGTAGTGCATTACTGCTCCTGAGCCTACCTAGGTAGGTATGCTTTTCAACAAAGGATACCAAAAGAACATAAAAGTAATTTTGATAACAGAAGTTAAAGGGACATGAAACCCAAAAATGTTTGATTCAGAGAAAGCATACAATTTGAAAAATGTTTCCAATGTTCTTCTACTAACAAATTTACCTTGTTCCCATGGTGTTCTTAGTTAAAGAGATTCCTAGATAGGTTTCCGGAGCACTACATGGCAGGAAATCATTAAAAACAAATATTAGGTTACATGTCTCTTTAACGGAAAATTGTGTGCTCTTTTTAAACCATTAACCATTAAGTTTTTTTTTAACTTTTGTATTTTTTTCCCAGGTCCCAAGTCTTACACCGTTGGAAAGGTTAGGCGATTACCATTCCAACTGCTTAGATGCCTGAGATACAGGCGTCTAAGCAGCATGTCCCCTTTCCCTATACTTTGTATTGTAAAGTTTTAATAAAAAGTTGCGTGGTGACGTCATTGCGCAAAACGTGAAGCCCCGGCGATGCCTGTCACTATGCACACCCGATCGCCGGGGTAGGAGCGGGTGGGATCCCCCAGATCTCCTTCAAGGTGGGAGAGTACTAGCGACGGCTCTGAGCTGTCGCTAGCACCAGAGTGGGAATCTCTGTGACGGCTCAGAGCCGTCGTTAGCACTCAAGGAGTTAAACATTACTTTTGGCATTCATATCCATTTAACTAAATACTCATTTTCTTCTTGTCTTCCCTTTTTGTAAATAGTCTAGCACATATAACAATAGTATTAAACAATAACAGGAACACCTCTATGGTTGAAAACAACATTCAAAAGCTTCATCCAAAACAGCAGCATTTAGCAACAATGTGTAAAACCTAGGGAAATGTGTATATTCGTCTCCCAGGTAGTCTAAACTTCAGTTTCAAGATGTATTTTGCATCTTAATGGACCCTGACAAATGGAATAAACCAGGGCTTGACAATCTTTTTCATAATCTAGGAGCCAGCCCATAAATTTAGGCGCCAGAAACTTTTGCCCATTCCTTTGACATTTATAAATACACATGAAATTTTACCATAAAATATATATGTATTTAAATCAATCAATCTAACAAACTATCTACATATATCTAGCTGCACTAGAATACATTTTATGTGGGGCTGGTGGCAGTCGGAAGTGTGTGGGGGCACCCATGGGTGTCGTGGGACTCTAAACCAGGGCCTCATTTTAAGGCTCCACTAGCTCGCTGGCTAGTGGATTAAACTAGCAATTAGGAAAGGGCGAATGTTTTGCAACATTCGAAAAATGAAATGAATGTTAACACATTTGTTCATTCGTTTCGAATTTCAAATGTTTGTAGAAGATTCTAACATTCGTTTCATGTATTCGAATTCGAAAAATTCGAATTTTTATACAGGTAGCCGTCAGTTTAACACCTAATAAATTATTTTTAAAGCTTTGAAATGAAGACTTTAAATGCTAAACAATGTTATAAACCTAATTAAATAATCACACAACAGACTGTATCATCAAACTGAGTTTAATGAACAAAAACATTTTTTTACTTGCATTTTTCTGCAAACAGTTCTCTGCATTATTAGCATGTTAGATAATATTGGGTCTGCACTTATTCTATGCATTTCAATCTGGAGTGATTAATAGGCAGTTAGGCAAGCATCTGGACAGGAAGATAATAGGGAAGTGGCTGCTAGATGTTGTTGCTTGAAAGCTGCTCGATAGCTAAGGTCTGTTCTGTGTACACAGATTAATTTCAGTCTGCTAAATTGCATAACTTTGCTACAACACATGTGGACAGCTCCACCTACTGGCTATTTTAATTAGTGCACTACTTTTCAATGCTTTTCAATAGCAGTCACATGACTGAAAAAAAAGGTTGTTATTCTGAAACGGCGCAAATTGAACCAGCATAAACCGAGAGTCACCTGTATTTGTAATAGTATTGCTAAAGCTTTCTTTAAATGTAATATTCGAGTTATGCAATATTCGAAATAGAAACATTCAAATTGATATATTTGTATCTATTATGTATCAATTTACTAAATTCCCTACCACATGAACTATTGAACTTCTGAATAGTATTTGTTAAAGGGATAGTAAACCCAATTTGTTTCTTTCATGATTCAGATAGAGCATACAATTTTAAGCAACTTTCTAATTTACCCCTATTATCAATTTTTCTTCTTTCTTTGGTATCTTTATTTGAAAAAGTAAGAATATAAGATAAGGAGAAGGACCATTTTTGGTTTCAGTACCCTGGCTAGCGCTTGTGATTGGTGGCTACATTTAGCAAACAAATAAGCAAGTGCAACCCAGGTTCTGGACCACAAATGGGCCGGCTCTTAAGAGTACATTCCTGCTTTTCAAATAAAGATACAAAGAGAACAAAGAAAAATCGATAATAGGAGTAAATTAGAAAGTAGTATAAAATGACCTGCTCTATCTGAATCACGAAAAAAAAAATTGTGTTTACTATGCCTTTAACCCCTTAATGACCACAGCACTTTTCCATTTTCTGTCCGTTTGGGACCAAGGCTATTTTTACATTTCTGCGGTGTTTGTGTTTAGCTGTAATTTTCCTCATACTCATTTACTGTACCCACGCATATTATATACCGTTTTTCTCGCCATTAAATGGGCTTTCTAAAGATACCATTATTTTCATCATATCTTATAATTTACTATAAAAAAAATTATAAAATATGAGGAAAAAATGGAAAAAAACGCAGTTTTTCGAAATTTGACCCCCAAAATCTGTTACACATCTACAACCACTAAAAAACACCCATGCTAAATAGTTTCTATATTTTGTCCTGAGTTTAGAAATACCCAATGTTTACATGTTCTTTGCTTTTTTTGCAAGTTATAGGGCAATAAATACAAGTAGCACTTTGCTATTTCCAAACCACTTTTTTTCAAAATTAGCGCTAGTTACATTGGGACACTGATATCTGTCTGGAATCCCTGAATATCCCTTGACATGTATATATATTTTTTTAGAAGACATCCCAAAGTATTGATCTAGGCCCATTTTGGTATATTTCATGCCACCATTTCACTACAAAATGCGATCAAATAAAAAAAAATGTTCACTTTTTCACAAATGTTTTCACAAACTTTAGGTTTCTCATTGAAATTATTTACAAACAACTTGTGCAATTATGGCATACATTATTGTAAATGTTTCTCTGGGATCCCCTTTGTTCAAAAAAAGCAGACATATATGGCTTTGGCATCGCTTTTTGGTATTTAGAAGGCCGCTAAATGCCGCTGCGCACCACACGTGTATTATGCCCAGCAGTGAAGGGGTTAATTAGGGAGCATGTAGGGAGCTTGTAGTTTTAATTTTAGCTTTAGTGTAGTGTAGTAGACAACCCAAAGTATTGATCTAGGCCCTTTTCGGTATATTTCATGCTACCATTTCACCGCCAAATGCGAACAAATAAAAATAAAACGTAAAATTTTCCCAATTTTAGGTTTCTCACTAAAATTATTTACAAACAGATTGTGCAATTATGGCATAAATGGTTGTAAAAGCTTCTCTGGGATCCCCTTTGTTCAGAAATAGCAGACATATATGGCTTTGGCTTTGCTTTTTGGTAATTAGAAGGCAGCTAAATGCCGCTGCGCACCATACGTGTATAATGCCCAGCAGTGAAGGGGTTAATTAGGGAGCTTTTAGGGAGCTTGCAGGGTTAATTTTAGCTTTAGTGTAGGTATCAACCTCCCACATGACACATCACACCCCCAGATCCCTCCCAAACAGCTCTCTTCCCTCCCCCACCCCACAATTGTCCCCTGCCATCTTAAGTACTGGCAGTAAGTCTGCCAGTACTAAAATAAGAGTTTTTTTTTTTTTTTAAATAATAATTATGTTCTGTAGTATCCTCCCTTAGCCCCCAACCTCCCTGATCCCCCCCCCAAACAGCTCTCTAACCCCCCTCTCTCTGCCTTATTGCGCCATATTGGGTACTGGCAGCTGTCTGCCAGTGCCCAGTTTAAAATCAAATATGGTTTTTTTTAGTTTTTTTTAGAAAAATACTATTTTCTGTAGTGTAGCTGCCCTCCCTCAACCCCCAACCCCCCAACCCCTGCCAGATCGCTAAACAGTTTTTAGAAGCCCACCCTCACTCCCACCGAGTACCATCATTGTTCCATAGTGTAGGGCTCCCACCCGCCCGCGCGCGCGCGCGCGCCCGCTCCCGTGCACGCGCGCGCACCCGCTCCAGTTCACGCGCGCGCACCCGCGCGCATGCCCGCACTCGATCCCGCCCCCCTTCCCACCGATGGCCGCCCACCCGCCTCCCTTGGTAAGCTCCCACCCACCAACGACCATGGCCATCAATGGCCGATGCAGAGAGGGCCACAGGGTGGCTCTCTCTGCATCGGACGGCTAAAAAATGTTATAGCAGGATGCCTCAATATCGAGGCATCACTGCTATAACATGAAAGCAGTTGGAAGTGATCAGGATCGCTTCCACTGCTTTCAAAGACCAACGACGTACGGGGTACGTCCTTGGTCATTAACTGCATTTTTTTGCAGGACGTACCCCATACGTCGTTGGTCGTTAAGGGGTTAAATCAAAGGTTACATTCGAAATTTCGAATGTGGACATTGAATCTAATTATGAACATTCAAATTCGAAAATGACATTCAAAAGCTGTAAATAGCATTCAATTATAGAATTTTTGAGAATATTCGTTCTTATCAACATTCAATTATGTAAATCAAATTTCTACAATAACATTCATTCTAACATTTAAATTCGAATATAAACACATTCGCCCATCCCTACTAGCAATGTAGTGAAAAGTTAAATATGACGACTGCTTTTGGGTTTCCTTTAAAATGTTGCACAGAGTTTAAAGATTTTAAATATAATTTAAAATTTGCATCCAGATGTCCTTTATAGAGTTGTTTCTGAGTGTAATATAAGTAGAACACTGCATGTTACAATGGAGAGAGATGTTTTAGTAAAGACTCTGTCATTTCAGAAACACGAGTCCGAGCCTAAAGTTGTATGAGAAACAGGAAGACATTTAGTAATTCTGCTCCATTGTCTTGTTGTTTAAAAACATCCTGTCAAGCGATGACGCGAGCAATTTGCAGCATAAGTTGTAAACTTAACTGATAGACGCAGACCCAGCAGCAATGTTTTTATAACTATTCCATATTTTGTACGGATGATAATCAGAAATTACAGCTGACTCTTCCATTAAAGAGACATGAAACTCAAAACTTTTCTTTCATGATTCAGATAGAAAATAGAAGTTTTAATAATGTTCCAATTTACTTCTATTATCAATTTTTCTTTGTTCTCTTTCTATCTTTTGTTAAATAAATAAAATGCAGAAACATTATCAATTTTGCTTCATCTTTGTATTGTGGACCATTATTATTCCAAAAGAAAATAATTTATCAGGTAATCATACAGTTTGTTTTCTTTCATAAAATGATGATGTCCACAGTCCTTTATAAAATATGGGATTAATATCCAAGCCGATGGCCTATGTTACGGAAAGGGTGGAACAATTTTTCCTGGCAGATCTTAATTAGCCGACACTTGCGAAGAAGCAAAACCTCAAAGAGATAAAATCTGAAAAAAATATGCAGAGAAGACGTTGCAGCTTTGTAAATCAGCTCCAAAGAAGCATATATATATATATATATATTGAGAAGAGCTGTAATTGGCTAAGTAGCTGACTATCCTATCCCACCTGTAAGAAAACCTTGTGACTCACTTTTTGAGCCAATAGGCCCACGCTACCTTAGTAGCTTTCTGCCCCTTACGAGTCCCAGAGTAGAGAAATCAAACAAAGATTGTCTGGAATCTGTAGTAACATGAAGAAAGTGTCGACTACCCAAAGATTAAGCAACAGCCGCTACTTACTTAGAGTTAGCAGGATCTGAACACAATGAAGGAATAACCATTTCTTGATTGGAATTTTCTTTGGAAACTATCCAATGATTGTGTAATGCCCGCCCCTGGGTCCGTCAATCTCCCTGAGCGAGCAAGTTCAGGGTGAGTTCTCTTCGCCAGCTCAGAGGTGGCGAAGAGTGTAAGAAGCAGCGGTCTAATGAGCACTGCTTCTTACATTATGGGAACTGGACCGCAAGGGCTCCGGAGCCCTATTTTATCACCACTGGGCTACTCAATATTTAGTAGATATTCCCGTAGCCTCTCTGTGACTAGTCTGGATGTTTGCCCTATATACTGCTGCATACATCTGCACAGTAAAATATATACTATTCCAGAATCTGTGCATCTGAGATTGCCAGTTTTGAATTCTTTATTAGCTACATTTGATCTTTATAGATGCAGCTGGTGCCACGTTTGTGCAGCTACGGTAAGGGGAAGAAGCAGCTGTTTTCTTCCCATCAAAGCTGGACTTTTTATCTGTGTTTTACATTACTAAGAACTAATTTGTTCTTTAACGTCCTATGTTTCCTGTAGCTTGTACAAGAATTATTGTTGATCAAGTAACTGATCTGTTCAGATGTGCCAGTGTCCATATTTAGCATTTTGGATTTAGATCTGAATTTCATAAGAGAATTCATTTGAACTTGTCCAACCCTTTTGTAGATGTCTTATGTTTTCTCTGAATTATATCTTATCTATGTTCAAGTGGGACCAAATATTTTTCCACATTTGTTTAAAGGGACAGTCTACTCCAGAATTTTTATTGTTTAAAAAGATAGATAATCTTTTTATTACCCATTCCCCAGTTTTACATAATCAACACTGTTATAGAAATATACTTTTTACCTCTGCGATTACCTTGTATCTAAGCCTCTGCAGACCCCATGTTTCAGGTCTTTTGACAGACTTGCATTTTAGCCAATCAGTGCTGATTCCTAGATAACTCCATGTCCATAAGCACAATGTTATCTCCATGGCAAACATGAACTAACTCCCTCTAGCTGTGAAAAACTGCTAAATTAATTCAGATAAGAGGCGGCCTTCAAGGGCTTAGAAATTAGTATAGAACAACGAAAGAACAAAGCAAGTTTGATGATAAAAAATAAATTGGAAACTTGTTTAAAATTACATGCCCTATCTGAATAATGAAAGTTTAATTTTGACATGACTGTCCCTTTAATCCAGACACTGTGGACATTGCTTGCCTCTTCTGTATATAAGGGGGGCAGTCTCCACTGGGGAGTACTACTAAGAGGAGCCAAGATAAATATATATATATATATACATACACACACACATATACACAGTGGATATAAAAAGTCTACACACCCCTGTTAAAATGTCAGGTTTCTGTGATGTAAAAAAAATTAGACAAAGATAAATCATTTCAGAACTTTCTCCACCTTTAATGTTACCTATAAACTGTACAACTCAATTGAAAAACAAACTGAAATCTTTTAGGTAAAGGGAAATAAAAATAAAAAACTAAAATAATATGGTTGCATAAGTGTGAACACCCTTAAACTAATACTTTATTGAATCACCTTTTGATTTTATTACAGCACTCAGTCTTTTTGGGTATGAGTTTTTCAGCATGGTACATCTTGATTTGGCAAGATTTGCCCACAAGCCATTCCTTTGTTGATTTGGATGTATGCTTTGGGTCGTTGTCATGCTGAAAGATGAAGTTCCTCTTCATGTTCAGCTTTCTAGCAGAAGCCTGATGGTTTTGTGCCAATTTTGTCTGGTATTTGGAACTCTTCATAATTCCCTCTACCTTTACTAAGGCCCCAGTTCCAGCTGAAGAAAAACAGCCCCAAAGCATGATGCTGCCACCACCATTCTTCACTGTGGGTATGGTGTTCTTTTGGTGATGTGCAGTGTTGTTTTTGCGCCAAACATATCTTTTGGAATTATGGCCAAAAAGTTAAACTTTGGTTTCATCAGACCAGAACACCTTTTCTCACATGCTTTTGGGAAACTTCAGATGTGTTTTTGCAAAATTTAGCCGGGCTTGGATGTTTTCTATTATAAGAAAAGGCTTTCATCTTGCCACTCTACCCCATAGCCCAGACATATGAAGAATACGGGTGATTGTTGTCACATGTACCACACAGCCAGTACTTGACAGATATTCCTGCAGCTCCTTTAATGTTGCTGTAGGCCTCTTGGCAGCCTCCCAGACCAGTTTTTTTTCTCGTCTTTTCATCAATTTTGGAGGGACATCCAGTTCTTGGTAATGTCACTGTTGCACCATATTTTCTTCACTTGATGATGACTGTCTTCACTGTGTTCCATGGTATATCTAATGCCTTGGAAATTCTTTTGTACCCTTCTCCTGACTGATACCTTTTAACAATGAGATCCCTCTGATGCTTTAGAACCTCTCTACGGACCATGGCTATTGCTTTTGGATGGGACTAACAAAATGTCAGGAAAGACCAACTAGAACAGCTGAACTTTATTTGGGGTTAATCAGAGGCACTTTAAATGATGACAGGTGTGTACTGACTCCTATTTAACATGATTTTGAATGTGATTGCTTAAAGGGCCATAATACCCAAATGTTTAAACACTTGAAAGTGATGCAGCATAGCTGTAAAAAGCTGATTAGAAAATATCACCTGAACATCTCTATGTAAAAAAGAAAGATATTTTACCTCAAAAGTTCCTCAGTAGCCACCTCCCATTGTAAAGGATTTCTAAGCAGCATTTTAGTGTGTCTGTCCCGGGACATCTGAAGGGACTAGCATCGTGCACTCTCATATTATTTCACCAATCAGGTAAAGGAAGCTTACTATGAAATCTCATGAGAGTTAAGTCAAATCTCATGAGATCATAGTAAGAGTTCATGACCTCAGCACTGCTGATGCTGATTGGCTGCTGTTCATTTCTTCATTTTTTTTAATTTTTTTACCTGCAGCTGGGAGCAGCTGAGTATAACTTTTTACACAGAACTTACTCTGGTGAGCTGAGGAAAACAGAATTTATGTTTACCTGATAAATTACTTTCTCCAACGGTGTGTCCGGTCCACGGCGTCATCCTTACTTGTGGGATATTCTCTTCCCCAACAGGAAATGGCAAAGAGCCCAGCAAAGCTGGTCACATGATCCCTCCTAGGCTCCGCCTACCCCAGTCATTCGACCAACGTTAAGGAGGAATATTTGCATAGGAGAAACCATATGATACCGTGGTGACTGTAGTTAAAGAAAATAAAATATCAGACCTGATTAAAAAACCAGGGCGGGCCGTGGACCGGACACACCGTTGGAGAAAGTAATTTATCAGGTAAACATAAATTCTGTTTTCTCCAACATAGGTGTGTCCGGTCCACGGCGTCATCCTTACTTGTGGGAACCAATACCAAAGCTTTAGGACACGGATGAAGGGAGGGAGCAAATCAGGTCACCTAAATGGAAGGCACCACGGCTTGCAAAACCTTTCTCCCAAAAATAGCCTCAGAAGAAGCAAAAGTATCAAACTTGTAAAATTTGGTAAAAGTGTGCAGTGAAGACCAAGTCGCTGCCCTACATATCTGATCAACAGAAGCCTCGTTCTTGAAGGCCCATGTGGAAGCCACAGCCCTAGTGGAATGAGCTGTGATTCTTTCGGGAGGCTGCCGTCCGGCAGTCTCGTAAGCCAATCTGATGATGCTTTTAATCCAAAAAGAGAGAGAGGTAGAAGTTGCTTTTTGACCTCTCCTTTTACCGGAATAAACAACAAACAAGGAAGATGTTTGTCTAAAATCCTTTGTAGCATCTAAATAGAATTTTAGAGCGCGAACAACATCCAAATTGTGCAACAAACGTTCCTTCTTCGAAACTGGTTTCGGACACAGAGAAGGTACGATAATCTCCTGGTTAATGTTTTTGTTAGAAACAACTTTTGGAAGAAAACCAGGTTTAGTACGTAAAACCACCTTATCTGCATGGAACACCAGATAAGGAGGAGAACACTGCAGAGCAGATAACTCTGAAACTCTTCGAGCAGAAGAAATTGCAACCAAAAACAAAACTTTCCAAGATAATAACTTAATATCAACGGAATGTAAGGGTTCAAACGGAACCCCCTGAAGAACTGAAAGAACTAAGTTGAGACTCCAAGGAGGAGTCAAAGGTTTGTAAACAGGCTTGATTCTGACCAGAGCCTGAACAAAGGCTAGAACATCTGGCACAGCTGCCAGCTTTTTGTGAAGTAACACAGACAAGGCAGAAATCTGTCCCTTCAGGGAACTTGCAGATAATCCTTTTTCCAATCCTTCTTGAAGGAAGGATAGAATCTTAGGAATCTTAACCTTGTCCCAAGGGAATCCTTTAGATTCACACCAACAGATATATTTTTTCCAAATTTTGTGGTAAATCTTTCTAGTTACAGGCTTTCTGGCCTGAACAAGAGTATCGATAACAGAATCTGAGAACCCTCGCTTCGATAAGATCAAGCGTTCAATCTCCAAGCAGTCAGCTGGAGTGAGACCAGATTCGGATGTTCGAACGGACCCTGAACAAGAAGGTCTCGTCTCAAAGGTAGCTTCCATGGTGGAGCCGATGACATATTCACCAGATCTGCATACCAAGTCCTGCGTGGCCACGCAGGAGCTATCAAGATCACCGACGCCCTCTCCTGATTGATCCTGGCTACCAGCCTGGGGATGAGAGGAAACGGCGGGAACACATAAGCTAGTTTGAAGGTCCAAGGTGCTACTAGTGCATCCACTAGAGCCGCCTTGGGATCCCTGGATCTGGACCCGTAGCAAGGAACTTTGAAGTTCTGACGAGAGGCCATCAGATCCATGTATGGAATGCCCCACAGTTGAGTGACTTGGGCAAAGATTTCCGGATGGAGTTCCCACTCCCCCGGATGCAATGTCTGACGACTCAGAAAATCCGCTTCCCAATTTTCCACTCCTGGGATGTGGATAGCAGACAGGTGGCAGGAGTGAGACTCCGCCCATAGAATGATTTTGGTCACTTCTTCCATCGCTAGGGAACTCCTTGTTCCCCCCTGATGGTTGATGTACGCAACAGTTGTCATGTTGTCTGATTGAAACCGTATGAACTTGGCCCTCGCTAGCTGAGGCCAAGCTTTGAGAGCATTGAATATCGCTCTTAGTTCCAGAATATTTATCGGTAGAAGAGATTCTTCCCGAGACCAAAGACCCTGAGCTTTCAGGGATCCCCAGACCGCGCCCCAGCCCATCAGACTGGCGTCGGTCGTGACAATGACCCACTCTGGTCTGCGGAAGGTCATCCCTAGTGACAGGTTGTCCAGGGACAGCCACCAACGGAGTGAGTCTCTGGTCCTCTGATTTACTTGTATCTTCGGAGACAAGTCTGTATAGTCCCCATTCCACTGACTGAGCATGCACAGTTGTAATGGTCTTAGATGAATGCGCGCAAAAGGAACTATGTCCATTGCCGCTACCATCAAACCTATCACTTCCATGCACTGCGCTATGGAAGGAAGAGGAACAGAATGAAGTATCCGACAAGAGTCTAGAAGCTTTGTTTTTCTGGCTTCTGTCAGAAAAATCCTCATTTCTAAGGAGTCTATTATTGTTCCCAAGAAGGGAACCCTTGTTGACGGAGATAGAGAACTCTTTTCCACGTTCACTTTCCATCCGTGAGATCTGAGAAAGGCCAGGACAATGTCCGTGTGAGCCTTTGCTTGAGGAAGGGACGACGCTTGAATCAGAATGTCGTCCAAGTAAGGTACTACGGCAATGCCCCTTGGTCTTAGCACAGCTAGAAGGGACCCTAGTACCTTTGTGAAAATCCTTGGAGCAGTGGCTAATCCGAAAGGAAGCGCCACGAACTGTTAATGCTTGTCCAGGAATGCGAACCTGAGGAACCGATGATGTTCCTTGTGGATAGGAATATGTAGATACGCATCCTTTAAATCCACCGTGGTCATGAATTGACCTTCCTGGATGGAAGGAAGAATTGTTCGAATGGTTTCCATCTTGAACGATGGAACCTTGAGAAACTTGTTTAAGATCTTGAGATCTAAGATTGGTCTGAACGTTCCCTCTTTTTTGGGAACTATGAACAGATTGGAGTAGAACCCCATCCCTTGTTCTCCTAATGGAACAGGATGAATCACTCCCATTTTTAACAGGTCTTCTACACAATGTAAGAATGCCTGTCTTTTTATGTGGTCTGAAGACAACTGAGACCTGTGGAACCTCCCCCTCGGGGGAAGCCCCTTGAACTCCAGAAAATAACCTTGGGAGACTATTTCTAGTGCCCAAGGATCCAGAACATCTCTTGCCCAAGCCTGAGCGAAGAGAGAGAGTCTGCCCCCCACCAGATCCGGTCCCGGATCGGGGGCCAACATTTCATGCTGTCTTGGTAGCAGTGGCAGGTTTCTTGGCCTGCTTTCCCTTGTTCCAGCCTTGCATTGGTCTCCAAGCTGGCTTGGCTTGAGAAGAATTACCCTCTTGCTTAGAGGACGTAGCACTTTGGGCTGGTCCGTTTCTACGAAAGGGACGAAAATTAGGTTTATTTTTTGCCTTGAAAGGCCGATCCTGAGGAAGGGCGTGGCCCTTACCCCCAGTGATATCAGAGATAATCTCTTTCAAGTCAGGACCAAACAGCGTTTTCCCCTTGAAAGGAATGTTAAGTAGCTTGTTCTTGGAAGACGCATCAGCTGACCAAGATTTCAACCAAAGCGCTCTGCGCGCCACAATAGCAAACCCAGAGTTCTTAGCCGCTAACCTAGCCAATTGCAAAGTGGCGTCTAAGGTGAAAGAATTAGCCAATTTGAGAGCATTGATTCTGTCCATAATCTCCTCATAAGGAGGAGAATCACTATCGACCGCCTTTACCAGCTCATCGAACCAGAAACACGCGGCTGTAGCGACAGGGACAATGCATGAAATTGGTTGTAGAAGGTAACCCTGCTGAACAAACATCTTTTTAAGTAAACCTTCTAATTTTTTATCCATAGGATCTTTGAAAGCACAACTATCTTCTATGGGTATAGTGGTGCGTTTATTTAAGGTGGAAACCGCTCCCTCGACCTTGGGGACTGTCTGCCATAAGTCCTTTCTGGGGTCGACCATAGGAAACAATTTTTTAAATATGGGGGGAGGGACGAAAGGAATACCGGGCCTTTCCCATTCTTTATTTACAATGTCCGCCACCCGCTTGGGTATAGGAAAAGCTTCTGGGAGCCCCGGGACCTCTAGGAACTTGTCCATTTTACATAGTTTCTCTGGGATGACCAACTTGTCACAATCATCCAGAGTGGATAATACCTCCTTAAGCAGAATGCGGAGATGTTCCAACTTAAATTTAAACGAAATCACATCAGGTTCAGCTTGTTGAGAAATGTTCCCTGAATCAGTAATTTCTCCCTCAGACAAAACCTCCCTGGCCCCATCAGACTGGTTTAGGGGCCCTTCAGAACCATTATTATCAGCGTCGTCATGCTCTTCAGTATCTAAAACAGAGCAGTCGCGCTTACGCTGATAAGTGTTCATTTTGGCTAAAATGTTTTTGACAGAATTATCCATTACAGCCGTTAATTGTTGCATAGTAAGGAGTATTGGCGCGCTAGATGTACTAGGGGCCTCCTGAGTGGGCAAGACTCGTGTAGATGAAGGAGGGAATGATGCAGTACCATGCTTACTCCCCTCACTTGAGGAATCATCTTGGGCATCATTGTCATTGTCACATAAATCACATTTATTTAAATGAGAAGGAACTCTGGCTTCCCCACATTCAGAACACAGTCTATCTGGTAGTTCAGACATGTTAAACAGGCATAAACTTGATAACAAAGTACAAAAAACGTTTTAAAATAAAACCGTTACTGTCACTTTAAATTTTAAACTGAACACACTTTATTACTGCAATTGCGAAAAAATATGAAGGAATTGTTCAAAATTCACCAAAATTTCACCACAGTGTCTTAAAGCCTTAAAAGTATTGCACACCGAATTTGGAAGCTTTAACCCTTAAAATAACCCCTTTACAGTCCCTGGTATCTGCTTCGCTGAGACCCAACCAAGCCCAAAGGGGAATACGATACCAAATGACGCCTTCAGAAAGTCTTTTCTAAGTATCAGAGCTCCTCACACATGCGACTGCATGTCATGCCTCTCAAAAACAAGTGCGCAACACCGGCGCGAAAATGAGGCTCTGCCTATGATTTGGGAAAGCCCCTAAAGAATAAGGTGTCTAAAACAGTGCCTGCCGATATAATCTTATCAAAATACCCAGATTAAATGATTCCTCAAGGCTAAATATGTGTTAATAATGAATCGATTTAGCCCAGAAAAAGTCTACAGTCTTAATAAGCCCTTGTGAAGCCCTTATTTACTATCTTAATAAACATGGCTTACCGGATCCCATAGGGAAAATGACAGCTTCCAGCATTACATCGTCTTGTTAGAATGTGTCATACCTCAAGCAGCAAGAGACTGCTCACTGTTCCCCCAACTGAAGTTAATTGCTCTCAACAGTCCTGTGTGGAACAGCCATGGATTTTAGTAACGGTGCTAAAATCATTTTCCTCATACAAACAGAAATCTTCATCTCTTTTCTGTTTCTGAGTAAATAGTACATACCAGCACTATTTTAAAATAACAAACTCTTGATTGAATAATAAAAACTACAGTTAAACACTAAAAAACTCTAAGCCATCTCCGTGGAGATGTTGCCTGTACAACGGCAAAGAGAATGACTGGGGTAGGCGGAGCCTAGGAGGGATCATGTGACCAGCTTTGCTGGGCTCTTTGCCATTTCCTGTTGGGGAAGAGAATATCCCACAAGTAAGGATGACGCCGTGGACCGGACACACCTATGTTGGAGAAATTGTGAGGTAAAATATCTTCCTTTTTTACATAGAGATGCTAAGGTGATATTTTCCTGTCATCTTTTTACAGTTATACTGCATCAGTTTCAAGTGATTTAGCATATGAGTATTATGTCCCTTTAATTCTGAACACAGCTACATCCCCAGTTATAAAAGGGTGTCCACACTTATGCAACCATATTATTTTATTTTTTTATTTTTATTTCCCTCCACCTAAAAGATTTCAGTTTGTTTTTCAATTGAGTTGTACAGTTTATAGGTCACATTAAAGGTGGAAAAAGTTTTGAAATAATTTATCTCATATTTTTACATCACAGAAACCTGATATTTTAACAGGGGTGTGTAGACTTTTTATATCCACTATATATATATATATTTCAGAAATATCATTATTTAAAAAACTAAATATGTGAAATGAAAGTATTAAAATAGTTATCCTCTATATAGGAAAAAAAACACAGAAGAATAAAAAAAGAATGGCCCTTACCCCCAGTGATATCAGAGATAATCTCTTTCAAGTCAGGACCAAACAGCGTTTTCCCCTTGAAAGGAATGTTAAGTAGCTTGTTCTTGGAAGACGCATCAGCTGACCAAGATTTCAACCAAAGCGCTCTGCGCGCCACAATAGCAAACCCAGAGTTCTTAGCCGCTAACCTAGCCAATTGCAAAGTGGCGTCTAAGGTGAAAGAATTAGCCAATTTGAGAGCATTGATTCTGTCCATAATCTCCTCATAAGGAGGAGAATCACTATCGACCGCCTTTACCAGCTCATCGAACCAGAAACACGCGGCTGTAGCGACAGGGACAATGCATGAAATTGGTTGTAGAAGGTAACCCTGCTGAACAAACATCTTTTTAAGTAAACCTTCTAATTTTTTATCCATAGGATCTTTGAAAGCACAACTATCTTCTATGGGTATAGTGGTGCGTTTATTTAAGGTGGAAACCGCTCCCTCGACCTTGGGGACTGTCTGCCATAAGTCCTTTCTGGGGTCGACCATAGGAAACAATTTTTTAAATATGGGGGGAGGGACGAAAGGAATACCGGGCCTTTCCCATTCTTTATTTACAATGTCCGCCACCCGCTTGGGTATAGGAAAAGCTTCTGGGAGCCCCGGGACCTCTAGGAACTTGTCCATTTTACATAGTTTCTCTGGGATGACCAACTTGTCACAATCATCCAGAGTGGATAATACCTCCTTAAGCAGAATGCGGAGATGTTCCAACTTAAATTTAAACGAAATCACATCAGGTTCAGCTTGTTGAGAAATGTTCCCTGAATCAGTAATTTCTCCCTCAGACAAAACCTCCCTGGCCCCATCAGACTGGTTTAGGGGCCCTTCAGAACCATTATTATCAGCGTCGTCATGCTCTTCAGTATCTAAAACAGAGCAGTCGCGCTTACGCTGATAAGTGTTCATTTTGGCTAAAATGTTTTTGACAGAATTATCCATTACAGCCGTTAATTGTTGCATAGTAAGGAGTATTGGCGCGCTAGATGTACTAGGGGCCTCCTGAGTGGGCAAGACTCGTGTAGACGAAGGAGGGAATGATGCAGTACCATGCTTACTCCCCTCACTTGAGGAATCATCTTGGGCATCATTGTCATTGTCACATAAATCACATTTATTTAAATGAGAAGGAACTCTGGCTTCCCCACATTCAGAACACAGTCTATCTGGTAGTTCAGACATGTTAAACAGGCATAAACTTGATAACAAAGTACAAAAAACGTTTTAAAATAAAACCGTTACTGTCACTTTAAATTTTAAACTGAACACACTTTATTACTGCAATTGCGAAAAAATATGAAGGAATTGTTCAAAATTCACCAAAATTTCACCACAGTGTCTTAAAGCCTTAAAAGTATTGCACACCGAATTTGGAAGCTTTAACCCTTAAAATAACCCCTTTACAGTCCCTGGTATCTGCTTCGCTGAGACCCAACCAAGCCCAAAGGGGAATACGATACCAAATGACGCCTTCAGAAAGTCTTTTCTAAGTATCAGAGCTCCTCACACATGCGACTGCATGTCATGCCTCTCAAAAACAAGTGCGCAACACCGGCGCGAAAATGAGGCTCTGCCTATGATTTGGGAAAGCCCCTAAAGAATAAGGTGTCTAAAACAGTGCCTGCCGATATAATCTTATCAAAATACCCAGATTAAATGATTCCTCAAGGCTAAATATGTGTTAATAATGAATCGATTTAGCCCAGAAAAAGTCTACAGTCTTAATAAGCCCTTGTGAAGCCCTTATTTACTATCTTAATAAACATGGCTTACCGGATCCCATAGGGAAAATGACAGCTTCCAGCATTACATCGTCTTGTTAGAATGTGTCATACCTCAAGCAGCAAGAGACTGCTCACTGTTCCCCCAACTGAAGTTAATTGCTCTCAACAGTCCTGTGTGGAACAGCCATGGATTTTAGTAACGGTGCTAAAATCATTTTCCTCATACAAACAGAAATCTTCATCTCTTTTCTGTTTCTGAGTAAATAGTACATACCAGCACTATTTAAAAAACTAAATATGTGAAATGAAAGTATTAAAATAGTTATCCTCTATATAGGAAAAAAAACACAGAAGAATAAAAAAAGAATTAAAGGGACATGAAACCCAAAATTTTGCTTTCATCATTCAGCTAGAGCCTAAAATTTTAATCAACTTTCGTCTATTATCAATTTTGCTTCATTTTCTTGGTATCCTTTATTGAAGGAGAAGCCATGCACTACTGGGAGTTAGCTGAACACATTAGTAAGCCAATAACACGAGTCATAGATGTGCAGCCACCAATCAGGAAATAGTTCCCAACTCCTGAGCCTACCTAGGTATACTTTTCAACAAAGAATACCAAGAGAAAGAAGCAAATTAGATAATAGAAGTAAATTGGAAAGGTGATCAAAATTGTATTTTCTATCTGAATAATAAAAGAAAAGAACAAGATAGACAAACAGTGAGCTTTATACACTATACTGATGTCTGTCATTAAACGTTTTTTTTCTTTCTTTTATTTAAAGGAACAGTCTAGTCAAAATTAAACTTTCAATATTCAGATAGAGCAGCAATTTTAAGCAACTTTCTAATTTACTCCTATTATCAATTTTTCTTTGTTCTCTTGGTATCTTTATTTGAAAAAGCAGAAATGTAAGCATAGGCTTCGGCCCATTTTTTGTTCAGCACCTGGGTAGCGCTTTCTGATTGGTGTCTAAATGTAACCACCAATCAGCAAGCACTACCCAGGTTCTGAACCAAAAATGGGCCAGCTCCTAAGCTTACATTCAAATAAAGATAGCTAGAGAATGAAGAAAAAATGATAATAGGAGTAAATTAGAAACTTGCTTAAAATTGCTGCTCTGAATCATGAAAGTTTAATTTTGAAGCCATAAGGTCTGCAACAGCAACAGTATTTGCTTTCATTTAGTCAAAGTAACTTACCCTCTTGTACTATATTCCCACAATCAGGATCATGCGCAACTTGTAATAAGATTTCTTCTACATCACGATTTTTACCCGGCGGGTCTACAAGAGCGGTTATTTTTTGTTGTAATGTTTTAGGCAAAGCCATTAGCTGTATGAATTGTCCTTCTGGGCTCTTGTCAACCTAAAAGAAAACAAAATGTTTATGTCTTAAATGTTTAAATACAAATAAAATGATAAAGAAACAAAGTGACGTCAAATAAGAAAAAAAGATAAGCTTAAAGGGGTAAATGTTGAAGCACTTAGAAGTGATGCAGCATAATTGTAAAAAGCTGACTAGAAAATATCACCTGAACATCTCTATGTAAAAAAGAAAAAATGTTCCTGTTTTTCAACAAAAGATACCGAGAACGAAGAAAATGGATAATAGAAATAAATTAGAACGTTTTTAAAATAACATGCTCTATTTGAATCCCTTGCAAGTCCCGGGACTTGCAAGGGAGAGTGCATCTGACATGTACAGGCACAGTCATGTTATTTCCCTCCTTAGTTTAAGAAAGTTTACTATAAAATCTCATGAAGTGAAATCTCATAAGATCACAGTAAAGCAAAGTGTGACATCAGCACTGATGAAGATGATTGGCTGTTTTTTTTTTTCTCAACATGCAGCTGAAGTAGGTGAAGGATAGCTGTTTACAGAGCACTTACTATTGTGAGCTGATCATTTTTTGCCTAGAGATGTTCAGGTGAAATTTTCTTGTTGGCTTTTTACAGTTATGGTGCATCATTTTCAAGTGATTTAGCATATGGGTATTATGTCCCTTTAATGTATACAAGCATTATACTTTTACTTATGGATACTACATATGTATTGTGTAACAATAAAAGCACTTTATCTATAAAAAAATAAAATAAAAACTCTTACCTCTACCCTGCTCTGTTGAGGTTTGTATACCGCTTGTGTGCACTCCTGTAATATATTACTGTAAAGTTTTTGGAAATGCGGTAGGTTATGTTTTACAATGTTCATCACTTTTGCCTTGTCTTCCCCGATAATCATTCGAAAATCGCCTAAATGAGAAAAGAAGCAACAGATATGTTCTTATGTTCTTGTGATTTAAAAAAGGAAATTTTTTAACTTTAAACATTGCAAATCAATAGCACAGGGAGGTGGGAAACTAGGGAAAGCACAGAAACTTTAAATCACTTTGACTAGAACTATGGGAATATGAAGTTGTGTAACTTCTGTGCCCCTGTGAGCTAGTTACTGACTCACATTCAATCAGTAATTTCAATAGCCTTTTTAATTTACCTCTATCAAATTTACTTTGTTCTCATCTTTTGATGAAAAGAATATCTATATAGGCTCAGGAGCAGCAATGCACTACTGAGAGCAAGCTGGTAATTGGTGACTACAAACATATGGCTCTTGTCACTGGCTCATTAGAGGTGTTTAGCTAGTTCCCAGTAGTGAGTGCATTGCTGCCCTGGAGCTGAATTTAACTATGTGTTTAACACCTTTATGGGGTTAAACACAGATATATGGAAACAATAGTATAATAATTAAATCATCTACATGTTAGAGCTTTTTATGCTACTTTAAAGGGGCATAAAACCTACATTTTTTCTTTCATGATTGAGATAGAGCATCTAACTTTAAACAATTTTCCAATTTACATCTATTATCAATTTTGCTTCAATAACTTGGTATCCTTTATTGTAGGAGCAGCCATGTATTATTGGGAGCTAGCTGAACACATTGGTAAGCCAATGACAACAGGCATATATGTGCAGCCACCAATCAGCAGCTAGCTCCCAGCTCCTGAGCCTACCTAGCTAGTGCTACCCATTTAAACAAAGGATAACAAAAGAACAGAGCAAATTATATAATAAAATGGAATGTTGTTTAAAATTGTATGTTCTATCTGAATCTTGAAAGAAAAAATGTGAGTTTCATGTCCCTTTAAAGGGACATTCCGGTCAAAATTTAAATGCACATAAATGAATTACATCTTTGAATAGAAACAGATTTACAATATACATGTGTTGGCAAAAATGCTTCTACTAAAAGAGATCAGTTTTAGTGTTAAAAAAAAAAATTCTGCACGTGGAGCATACCAAGATATTGTCACTGCACCCCATGTTAAATACAGCACCTGCTCAGAGCATCAGTGGGGCTTGTATCATGTCAGCAATTAAAGGGACAGTCAAGTCCAAAATAAAATGTAATGATTCAAAAAGGGCATATACTGTAATTTTAAACAATTTTCCAATTTTCTTTTACCACCAACTCTGCTTTATTCTCTTGGTATTCGTAGTTAAAAGGTAAACCTAGGTAGGCTCATATGCTAGTCTGTCAAAAGAACTGAAATTAGGAGGCAGTTTGCTGATGCATAGATACAAGGTCATTACAGAGGTAAAACGTGTATTATTATAATTGTGTTGGTTATGCAAAACTAGGGAATAGGTAATAAAGGGATTATCTATCTTTTTAAACAACAAAAATGCTAGTGTTGACTGTCACTTTAACAAATGGAGTCATTACCAGATGGAAACACCTTGGGTACTCTGAGCAAGTGTTGTGATTAAACTGGTGCACGGTGCATAATTAAATACACTTTTGAAACAGCTATAACTTTCATTAGAAGCATTTTTGCTATTACATGTATGTTGCAAAAATGCTTCTATTCAAAAGGTAAATGCATCAATGTGGATTCTAATTGTGGCTGGAATGAAAACACATTGATGATTTTTACGGAAAAACGTGAAGTAAAAGGCGTTTACATTTCAGTTTAAACTAATATACAAGAATCAGTTGTGCACCTCCTACCAATGCTCACTAACGAGCATTGCTGCTATATACACTGCTACTTATGATCACTAACTAGCGTTGCTGCTATATACACTCCTACTTATGTTCACTCACTAGCGTAGCTGCTATATATATTCTTACTTATGCTCACTAACTAGCGTAGCTGCTATATATATTCCTACTTATGCTCAGTAACTAGCGTAGCTGCTATATACACTCCTACTTAGGCTCACTAACTAGTGTAGCTGCTATATATACTCCTACTTATGCTCAGTAACTAGCGTAGCTGCTATATACACTCCTACTTAGGCTCACTAACTAGTGTAGCTGCTATATATACTCCTACTTATGCTCAGTAACTAGTGTAGCTGCTATAAACACTCCTACTTATGCTCAGTAACTAGCGTAGCTGCTATATACACTCCTACTTATGCTCAGTAACCAGCGTGGTTGCTATATACACTCCTACTTATGCTCAGTAACTAGCGTAGCTGCTATATACACTCCTACTTATGCTCAGTAACTAGCGTAGCTGCTATATACACTCCTACTTATGCTCAGTAACCAGCGTAGCTGCTATATACACTGCTACTTATGCTCAGTAACCAGCGTAGCTGCTATATACACTGCTACTTATGCTCAGTAACTATCATAGATGCTGTATATATTCCTACTTATGTTCACTCACTAGCGTAGCTACTATATATATTCCTACTTATGCTCAGTAACTAGCGTAGCTGCTATATACACTCCTACTTATGCTCAGTAACTAGCGAAGCTGCTATATACACTCCTACTTATGCTCAGTAACTAGCGTAGCTGCTATATACACTCCTACTTATGCTCAGTAACCAGTGTAGCTGCTATATACACTGCTACTTATGCTCAGTAACTAGCGTAGCTGCTATATACACTCCTACTTATGCTCAGTAACTAGCGTAGCTGCTATATACACTGCTACTTATGCTCAGTAACTATCATAGATGCTGTATATATTCCTACTTATGTTCACTCACTAGCGTAGCTGCTATATATATTCCTACTTATGCTCAGTAACTAGCGTAGCTGCTATATACACTCCTACTTATGCTCAGTAACTAGCGAAGCTGCTATATACACTCCTACTTATGCTCCATAACTAGCGTAGCTGCTATTTACACTCCTACTTATGCTCAGTAACTAGCGTAGCTGCTATATACACTCCTACTTATGCTCAGAGGCCATAAGCAGGGATTATCTATCAGTCAATAAACACTGGTAGCATTAATTTCCATTTAAAGGGACAGTAAAGTCAAAATTAAAACTTAGATGGACTGGACAGAGAATTCCATATTCTAGTTGTTATTAATTTTGCTTAGTTCTCTTGGTATCCTTTGTTAAAGAGTGATCCTGTCAGCGGTGTTTCCAACATTATTTATAGCAACGTTATGCATCGAACACTCCTGACTTATACTGCTAAAGACACATGCACGCTCCTGAGCATCTATTAGCCAACCTAGATTTACTCTTCAACAAAGCATACTAAGAAAACAAACCAAATTTGATAATAAAAGTAAATTGAACCATACACCATGCTCTATTTAAAATAATGAAAGTTTAATTTTGCTTTTACCGCATATCTTCACAAATAAAATGCTGCTAAATCAAATGGATTATAGATATTTTTTAATACAATGTTCCTTTAAGAAGCTCTGGGTGTAATATACAAATATAGCAGTGTGTATATTATAGACGAATAAAAGATGCTCTCATACTAAATGAAACCTACCAGAATAGGAGAGGCCGGCCAATTGGAGGTAAAGCTCTTCTTCTGAGAAACTCTCTGGTAACATGAGGAAAGCAGCAGTCACAGCGCTCTTTAAGTTACGGTTCAGAGCAGAATGTAACCGGCCAGTCTCCTTCTGCATAAGGATTTTCACCTGGAGCAGAGACAATGCAAAATAAGCAGTAGATTTTTTTTAATGGCAAATTTCAAAATGTCCTTTATTTTCTCTCTATCATGTGACATCTACTCCAAAAAATGTTATTGTTTAAAAAGATAGATAATCCCTTTATTACCTATTCCCCAGTTTTGCATAACCAACACAGTTATATTAATATACATTATACCTCTGTAAATACCTTGTATCTAAGCCTCTGCAGACTGCCCCCTGATCACATGACTCTTTATTTATTATCTATTGACTTGCATTTTAGCCAATTAGTTCTGATTCCTGCATAACTCCACGGGAGTGAGCACAATGCTATCTATATGGCCCACATGGATTAGCAGTCTCTTGTGAAAAGCTAATAAAAAAGCAAGTGATAAGAGTAGTGGTTTAGAAACTGGCAGACATTTGGAGGTTTAAATGTTATAAAGTATATTAATTTAACAAGTTGGTTATGCAAATCTGGGGAATGAGTAGGAAAGGTGTTATCTATCTTTTTAAACAACAACAATTTTGGTGTAGACCGTCCCTTTAAAGTCTCTTTACAGTGGGGTGTGAATACTTAAAGGGAAAGTAAACGTTCAGAATAATGTTATATAATTCTGCACACAGTGCAGAATTATATAACATTATTTTAGCGGTAACTTCAAAAATGAAAGATATTTCCAGATTTTGAAGTGTAAAGTTGAAATAACATTATTCTGAACGTTTACTGTCCCTTTAATAATACTTAAAGGGACACTGAACCCAAATTTTTTCTTTCATGATTCAGATAGAGCGTGCACATTTAAGCAACTTTCTAATTTACTCCTATTATCAATTTTTCTTCATTCTCTTGCTTTCTTTATTTGAAAAAGAAGGCATCTAAGCTATTTTTTGGTTCAGGACCATGGAAAGCACTTGTTTATTGGTGGGTGAATTTATCCACCAATCAGCAAGAACAACACAGTGTGTTCACCAAAAATGGACCGGCATCTAAAATTACATTCTTGCATTTTAAATAAAGATACCAAGAGAACGAAGAAAATGTGATAATAGGAGTAAATTAGAAAGTTGCTTAAAATTACATGCTCTATCTGAATCACAAAAGAAAAAATTTGGGTTCAGTGTCCCTTTAATAATTTTTAGGTAAATAACTTCCTGTTTTACAAAGAGATATTTAGGTGATACTTTGTAGTCTGCTTTTTACAGCTAGTGCTTCAACAGTTGGGTATCATGCCCCTTTAAAGGAAAAATAAAAAATCAAACTTTACTTTTCGTGTATAGTATCTTACAAACGCATCTGTTTTTGTATACATGTGTCTTTATATTAGCGTAATAAGTATTTGTACACAATATTTTAGTTTTTGAGAAAACAACAGTGAGATCTGCAGGAGTAAAATGTTTACAGAATACACCAGACCTGGAAGGAAAAAAATGTTGTTACACCCATGGAATGCACCTGCAGCCCACTAGCAGAAGGACGGAAATTCTGTGAATTTCGTATAATAAATAAGATTTTCACAGTTGTTTTTGCATGTGCAGTGTAATTTTATTATGTTTTTGGCTGTGCAATTTCAATACAGATTTTAATTTTTCCATTTTTTTACTATGTTACGATTTGTAAACGATTAAACAACACCATTTTTTTACTGCATATTTTTATTTCAGTAAGTCATTTATTTTCATATGGTTTTTATTGTGAGCCCTACTGTAATGTGTGCATCACCTGCACATACTTAAAGGGACATGAAACCCACATGCAATTTTAAACAACTTTCTAATTTACTTCTATTATCTAATTTGCTTCATTCTCTAGATATCCTTGGCTAAAGAGCATATCTAGATAGGCTCAGTAGCTGCTGATTGGTGGCTGCACATAGATGCCTCATGTGATTGGCTCACCCATTTGCAGTAATATTTATTCAACAAAGGATATCTAAAGAATTAAGCAAATTAGATAATAGAAGTAAAATTGAATGTTGTTTAAAATTGTATTCTCTATCTATGAAAGAAAATTTTTGGATTTCATGTCCGTTTAAATGCAGGGAACGCCCCATTGCGAGACACACAAGGTAAAAATTGCATCTATAGAATTAGTACAGGGACGTCATAGTACTGGCAAGATTTCTTATAGTTTTTTTATAAGCCCAGAAATCAGGAGCTTAGTGCCATTTTCGACAAATTTTTTGTAAATTTGAATTCTTGTAAATAAGAAAACGTTACTGCTCGACACCTGCAATTCACTAACGTAAACCCATAGGCCTAGATTTAGAGTTTGGCGGTAGCCGTGAAAACCAGCGTTAGAGGCTCCTAATGCTGGTTTTAGGCTACCGCCGGTATTTGGAGTCAGTCAGGAAAGGGTCTAACGCTCACTTTTCAGCCGCGACTTTTCCATACCGCAGATCCCCTTACGTGAATTGCGTATCCTATCTTTTCAATGGGATCTTTCTAACTCCGGTATTTAGAGTCGTGGCTGAAGTGAGCGTTAGAAATCTAACGACAAAACTCCAGCCGCAGAAAAAAGTCAGTAGTTAAGAGCATTCTGGGCTAACGCCGGTTTATAAAGCTCTTAACTACTGTGCTCTAAAGTACACTAACACCCATAAACTACCTATGTACCCCTAAACCGAGGTCCCCCCACATCGCCGCCACTCGATTAATTCTTTTAACCCCTAATCTGCCGACCGCCACCTATGTTATACTTATGTACCCCTAATCTGCTGCCCCTAACACCGCCGACCCCTATATTATATTTATTAACCCCTAACCTGCCCCCCACAACGTCGCCTCCACCTGCCTACACTTATTAACCCCTAATCTGCCGACCGCAAAGCGTCGCTACTTACGTTATCCTTATGTACCCCTAATCTGCTGCCCCTAACATCGCCGACCCCTATATTATATTTATTAACCCCTAATCTGCCGAGCGGATCTCACCGCTACTATAATAAAGTTATTAACCCCTAATCCGCCTCACTCCCGCCTCAATAACCCTATAATAAATAGTATTAACCCCTAATCTGCCGATCGGAGCTCACCGCTACTCTAATAAAAATTTTAACCCCTAAAGCTAATTTTAACCCTAACCCTAACACCCCCCTAATTTAAATATAATTTTATTCTAACAAAATAAATTAACTCTTATTAAATAAATTATTCCTATTTAAAGCTAAATACTTACCTGTAAAATAAATCCTAATATAGCTACAATATAAATTATAATTATATTATAGCTATTTTAGGATTTATATTTATTTTACACGTAACTTTGTATTTATTTTAACCAGGTACAATAGCTATTAAATAGTTAAGAACTATTTAATAGCTAAAATAGTTAAAATAATTACAAAATTACCTGTAAAATAAATCCTAACCTAAGTTACAATTAAACCTAACACTACACTATCAATAAATTAAATAAAATACCAACAATTATCTACAATTAAACCTAACACTACACTATCAATAAATTATTTAAATACAATATCTACAAATAAATACAATGAAATAAACTAACTTAAGTACAAAAAATAAAAAAGAACTAAGTTACAAAAAATAAAAAAATATTTACAAACATTAGAAAAATATTACAACAATTTTAAACTAATTACACCTACTCTAAGCCCCCTAATAAAATAACAAAGCCCCCCAAAATAAAAAAAATGCCCTACCTTATTCTAAATTAAAAAAGTTCAAAGCTCTTTTACCTTACCAGCCCTGAACAGGGCCCTTTGCGGGGCATGCCCCAAAGAATTCAGCTCTTTTGCCTGTAAAAAAAAACATACAATACCCCCCCCCAACATTACAACCCACCACCCACATACCCCTAATCTAACCCAAACCCCCCTTAAATAAACCTAACACTAAGCCCCTGAAGATCTTCCTACCTTATCTTCACCCTGCCAGGTTCACCGATCCGTCCTCGGAAGTCTTGATCCAAGCCTCGGAAGTGTTGATCCAAGCCTAAGCGGGGGGCTGAAGAGTGACGTCCATCCTCGGGCTGAAGTCTGGATCCAAGCGGAGACTGAAGAAATCCATCATCGGGCTGAAGTCGGAAGTCCATCATCGGGATGAAGTCTTCTATCAAGCCGCATCTTCAATCTTCTTTCTTCTGGAGCGGAGCGGAACCATCTTCTTCCAAGCCGATGCGGAACATCCTCTTCAACCGACGACTAGACGATGAATGACGGTTCCTTTAAATGACGTCATCCAAGATGGCGTCCCTCGAATTCCGATTGGCTGATAGGATTCTATCAGCCAATCGGAATTAAGGTAGGAATATTCTGATTGGCTGATGGAATCAGAGTGTAAGGTTTAGGGGTGTTAGAGTGTTAGGTGCAGACGTAGGAAGTGTTTCCCCATAGCAAACAATGGGGCTGCGTTAGGAGCTGAACGCGGCTTTTTTGCAGGTGTTAGGTTTTTTTTCAGCTCAAACAGCCCCATTGTTTTCTATGGGGGAATCGTGCACGAGCACGTTTTTGAAGCTGGCCGCGTCCGTAAGCAACTCTGGTATCGAGAGTTGAAGTTGCGTTAAATATGCTCTACGCTCCTTTTTTGGAGCCTAACGCAGACATTCTGTGAACTCTCAATACCAGAGTTATTTAAAAGGTGCGGCCAGAAAAAAGCCAGCGTTAGCTACGCGGTTCGTTACCGACAAAACTCTAAATCTATCCGATAGCTTGCTATGATTATGACTTATTGATCAACCTTATGGGATAGTCTAGGCAAAATAAAATTTTCATGATTCAGATGAGGCAGCAATTTTAAGCAACTTTCTAATTTCCAGATGCCCACCTAGGTATCTCTTCAACACAGAATGTAGCCACCAATCAGCAAGCGCTACTCAGGGTGCTGAACAAAAAATGGGCTGGCTTATAAACTTACATTCCTGCTTTTTCAAATAAAGATACCAAGAGAAAAAAAATAAATAATAAAATAGGAGTAAATAAAAAGTTGCTTAAATTTGCATGCTGTATCTGAATAATGAAAGAAAAAAAAATAGGTTCAGGTGGGGATATATCAGGCAAAGGTGGCTATTTCAAATGGCAAAATAAAGCTAAATAAGTTATTTGTAATCAATGTAATAGACTCCAGCAGGTAAAATAGATAATTGGAAAAACATTAAAGGGGAGAAAATGTTACAGTACACTGTCCCTTTAACTAACATTCGACACACATGAACAAGAGTCTACTGTATGACTATTTAACCAGAAAATGTAGCAACCCTAATCAGCACTGGAATACAGTGAAACCTAGATTTCAACATGGCAGCCCCCATGGCAAGAGGGAGGTGCGGAATGACCACAATGCTATGCTTATAAATGCATTTATTCTGTAATGTTCCTTTAAGTCAATGATGACACTACAAGAATTAGCAATATTTTGGCCTGTCTAGCCTTATGCATGATTAAAGTGATGGTAAATCCTAGTTAGGGTTGCCACCTTTCTTGGAAGAAAATACTGGCCTTGCTCATTAACATAAATTTGAATAAATAATTAAACAGCGAAACTAAAAAACTAAAGCTTATAAGACTGATTTTAAAGGCTCATTTGTTTATAACTAGTATTTATCACACTCAGAAGAAGTTTCACTTTTATAGGGGCTTTCTTTCAATATTTATTCTTTATTTTCTACATTGACATGAACCTTAAAAACACCGGCCGTGTCGGTAAAATACCGGCTGGGTGGTAACACCCTAATCCTAGTGTTTGTCTAACGCTAGGATTTACCAGTGCTACAAGAAACTATCAGTCATGAAGGCCGTCCATGGAAGGATGCTATTTTTTTCAATGAGGTGAAGTTTCCACCTATTAGCCAATAGCTGTGCGTCCCATTTGGCATTATGCTGTATGGCTAACATCACCTCACTGACAAAATAGGATTCTGACGTGGGCAGCCTGAGGCGCTCAGCACGGCATACGCTACAGGCAAATAAAGGAACTTTTAGCATGAAGTATTTTATACTTCATGACTGAAAGTCCTCTTTATTTCTAGCACTTTAAAGGGATAGTAAACACCAAAAATGTTATTGTTTAAAAAGATAGATAATCCCTTTATGTACCATTCCCCAGTTCTGCATAACCAACTCTGTTATAGAAATATACTTTTTACCTCTGTTATTACCTTGTATCTAAGCTTCTGCTGGCTGCCTCCTTATTTCAGATCTCGAACTAACACCCTCTAGCTGTGAAAAACTATCAAATGCCTTCAGATGAGAGGCGGCCTTTAAGTGCTTAGAAATTAGCATATGAGCCTACCTAGGTTTAGCTTTCAACTAAGAATAATAAAAGAACAAAGCAAATTTGATGATAAAAGTAAATTAGAAAGTTGTTTAAAATTGCATGCCCCATCTGAATCATGAGAGTTTAGTTTGGACTTAACTATACCTTTAAGGACAGACTGGCCGAAATGTTGCTAATTATTGCAGTGTCATCATGGACTTTAAATAAAGTAATTTGTTTTTATTATATTAGAGCTGTAAAAAATACATTATTTGAATGATATGGAGGGGTTAACAGTGACCATTATCCACTTGCACCTAGAGGATCATAGCTCACGTCTGCTGGGCAAAAATTGAAGTAACAGATAAAACAGAGGAAGCAGAAGAAAACACCCTACTTGGAATGTTCTCACAAATTCTGTGGGCAGCTCTGCAAAAAACAGCAGCAAATTATTTTGTTTACAACCTGCACTTTAAAGCATGAGGAGACATAAGTGAGTTTAGCAGAAACTTAACATACTTTCCAGCAAAGCCAAATGTTTCCAAAATACTTTTTCAAAACAGGTTATACTCCTTTTGCTAGCTCCAGATATCAAAGTTCAGGGTGGGGAAAACTTTGAATACTTCGGCAACAGGCTTCACTAATAAAAAATAAATAAAAAAAATAATTGTGTACAGACATGACAGGACTAGTCTTTCTCTAATGTTAATTTGGTGACACAGTTTTCCTGCTTCTCTCCACCCTGCCTATGTGGTTGTTTAAAACAGTAACACCTTTTAAATATAGTTTACATAATGATGTCGGAGATAAAATATTGGTCAGAGATACAATGTCAGCCAAAAAGATTAAAGGGATATAAAGGTCAAAATTGAAATAGAAGTATTTTTGTCTTATACTTTCATTAGCAAAAATGCTTCTAGTAAAAGCTATTACTGTTTTTTAAGTGGCATATGCGCATATCCTGTGAGGGCCTGGGCACCAGTATTGAAACACCACGTATGCTCAGAGAGGTGTATTGCTTCTGAAGACCTAATTTGTGTAATATAAAGCTACTGCTGTCTCTATAAGCAGCTGTGGTGTCTGGTGCACGTGCCTTCACAGGATATGTGCGTATGCTACAGAAAAATATTAATAACTCATTAGAAGAATTTTTGTTAATGGAAATATATTGCAAATATGATTCTATTTCAAATTAAAATGCACCCGTGCACATTTCATTTTTGAGATTTTTATCCCTTTAAAGGGGACGTAAAACTGAAAATTCCTACTATGCATTCAAAAAAGTTAGTTTCGAACAATACAAAAAGTTTTTCTTGCATGAGCAAAGTTTAAAGTGTATAAATCATATGTAGGGATAGGCGAATGTGGCTAAATCGAAATTCGAATGGTAGAACAAATATTCCTTTGGATATTCGTTTTATTGAATATCGATAAAAACGAATATTCTTTAAAATTCGAAAATCAAAATGTTATTTTTGAATTTGAATGTTGCTTTTGAATTCGAATGTTTCTTTCATAATAGTTCAAATGTACACATTCGAATTTCAAATATGTACATTCAATTTATTATAAACATTCAAAATCAAAATGGATTTACATTATTTTGAATTAGCTTATTTAAATTTAATTTTATATTAAAAAATAAACATAAAATTTGAATATTCTAAGGAATATTACAGAATGTTAAAAAAAATTTTAAATTTTTGATAATCATTCGAAATTCGATTTGAACGGACAAATGTATAAAAATAAATTTTAAATGTTGAATGCTGTGAAATAATCGCCCATCCCTAATCATATGTTGTCATAGAACTTGACAAATTTGTTAAAAATTATGTTCAAAACACTGAAGTAGACTGCACTCTCAAACTGGACCAGGTACACACCCCATATCACAGCCCTGGGTACTCACCAGCACTCACAAACAGCTGCACAGCTTTCAGTGACTTAGACGATCAACCCCAGACAAAACCGGCATGCAAAGCCGCCTAGGAAAACTTACAAAACAAAAGTAGTAACATAACACACAGATTACAAGCAAAATGGAAGAGTTTGTAACAGCATTTTGCTAAATGGTGAAAGCACATGACCACATCAAGGTCTCTTCATCTCTAGGCCCCTAACGTACAGCCACACAGAAATACAAACAAGAGTGACACAAGCCTTTTGTGATTTCCATAGAAATTAACTGCACTCTCAAACTGTTTGGGGTACACACCCCACGTCAAAACACCTGCGTCACCTTTGTTTGTATCTCAGTGTGTTTGATTGAAAGCATGCGTTGTGTGGCTGTACGATAGGAACCCAGGGAGGAAGAGACCTTGATGTGGTCCTGTGCTTTCACCATTTGGCAAAATGCTGTAACAAACTCTTACATTTTGCTTTTAATCTAGCTGTGTGCTTGTAAGAGAGTGCCAGACTTTGTGTGTGTGTGTGTATATATATATATATATACACTGTATATAAAAGTATGTACAGGCTAGTGTGAACCACAGAAATTAGCTCCGCCCCCAGGTGATGTCATGAAAATGTCTATGCACTTGTATGAGTACTTGTATGAGTACTCAGCGGTTATAAATCAGGTCTAAGGCAGCATGAAACTGACAAGGAGATTAAAAAGTTCTGTCTATGAAAAAAACATATCAAATCAGTAGTTTTATTTATATACGTGTGGGTTTGCATTGAGGAGCAGTAATATCTGTGTTAAGAACATAGTTGTGAGCCATGAATGTAGATATTGGCAGTTTTAAAGGCACACTAAACACTTTTTTTTAGGTGAAGGGAATGTTGAATTTGTGCATAGGGTGATTTGATGAGGGGATTGATGATTGTATATTTTATGTTGTTATACAGATACATTATTTGAATTAAGATGTCTTGAAAAAGTCGACTGTTTTTGACACTTTTTAAAGATATTGCAATAAAGGAAGTATTTTTTAAGAACCTGTGAGTGCCCTCAACCTGCATTTTATATATATGTATATATTATGGGTAAAGTCAGATATTGGGTAATCCTAGGATTACCTGGGTAAAACTGACATTTCCCAAACGGCTGTGGGTAAAGCCCGATGTAAGATCATAAATCCCCTCAGAGCGCACGCGCTTCATCAAGTCACCGCAACAAACATATATACTGTACACTGTAATTCCCCCATCTTCACTATTACCCACATATCTTACTTTAACCGGAACCTTTGGCATGGCCTAGTACTCACGGTAACCTTTGAACCACCGGGGTGCACATCAAACGATCAAACATACTTCGAAGGTCCAATGTACTTGCAAAAAGGAAGGCACTCACCGGGTTTAACAAGGAAAACAGCTTTTTATTCCTTATAACATGTAACGTTTCAGAGTTTTACCTCCGTTTTCAAACAGACAACAGTATATATACATACACTGTACATACAGTGTTCTCCCCAGGACCTTTTTAGAGGGTGCCTTTTACTGACCACCCGTCTAAAAGTTTAGCCAATTTTAAGATAATATTAAAAAAAAATATTGCACAAATTATCATTAAATACATTTATGTAAAATTAAGCAAATAATTTGTGCTTTGGATAGCAGAAAATTATTTTTAGAAAATATTACACTGCCCCCCCCCCCCCCGGCTACTTCATAATGCCACCCGGCTGGCAATATTTTCTGTGGAGAACTATGTATGTATATATATATATATATATATATATATAAATAAATGTAGCTCGCTGTATGTATGTATGTATGTATGTATGTATATATATATATATATATATATATATATATATATATATATATATATATCTCTAAACAGTGTTGCCTTGAAGCGCTGTGGAAAAAACAGACCTGCTCAGTAGAGCAAGGAGCCACGTTCTGGAAAAAGCAGCTTTTCCTTAAAATTTCTCTGCAATACTTTAGTGTATAAATCTGCCGGTAAGCTAATATTATATAATTCTGCACTATGCACACCATTATATAACATTAATTTGTAAGTTTACTGCCCCTTTAATTGGGCTTTATTCCCACCAAGAGTGACGTTTCAGGGTCGCCCCCGTCTTTAGACCACAAAATCTTATGGGTGTTTGGATAACAATAATCCCTTCATTTCCTTAAATTTGTGAGTTTAAAGGGACATAAAGCTATAGAAATAAAATGCTCCAATGTTTTAGAACATTTTCCTAAAGGGACAGTCAAGTTAAAATTAAACTTAAACAATAAGATATATATTAATAAAAAGTGTATTAATATAACAGTGTTGATTTGCAAAACTGGGGAACTGGTAATAAAAAGGATTATCTATATTTATAAAAAAACAAATCTGGAGTAGACCGTCCCTTTAATGCATTGTTGCCTGTTTATACCTATGTGTTTAACTTCACCAAAGAGGTGATTCAGATAGATCATGCAATTTTAAACAACTTTCTAATTTACTTCGATTATCTAATTTGCTTATTCTCTTGGAATTCTTTGTTGAAAAGCATACCTAAGTAGGCTCAGGAGCAGCAATGCATACTGAGAGCTAGTTGCCGATTGGTAGCTGCACATATATGACACCTGCCATTGGCTCACCAGATGTGTTCAGCTAGCTCCCAGTAGTGAATTGCTGCTTCTTCAACAAAGGATACCAAGAAAATAAAGCAAATTTCATAACAGAAGTATATTGGAAAGTTGTTTAAAACTGTATGTTCTATCTGAATCTCAAAAGGAAAAAAAAATAAAAAATGGTTTCCCGTCCCTTTATAGCACAAAGCTACGCACATATGCCCCCTCTAACAGGTTCAGCAGCTGCGTTTATCTCTAGAGCAGAAGTGATCTGTCAGCCCTGAGCTGTCTTTAACCCCAGAATAAGGGGATAAACATTGTTACACAAAGCGGTTGTGGCAGCTTTATATCCTTATACATAAGAACATAAATCATACTACTAGGAAATACAGCAAATGTCTAAAACTATTGCTTTCAATTTTATGTTTTACAACACAGTGGAAGTAATAGACTCACTTCTACTTATGTGGCTATGTCCGTATTTTAGATTTATTGTTGTTATATACAACCTGCTAGCTCTAGCTAAGCAGATGGTTTTTGTAACTTAAAGGAACACTCAATGCAGTAGAATTGCATAATTACCAAGCGCATAATGAAAAGACAATGATTTAACATCTACTCTGAATTTCAAATAAACAGTAGATTTTTTTCTCTCCCATGTTTAAGCCCCCTGTATCATGTGACAGACATCAGCCAATCACAGACTTGTAAACGTATACCCTGTGAACTTGTGCATATGCCAAGTAGGATTTTTTTTTCCGCAGAAAGTGTGAATATATTTGAAAATGGAAGTAAATTGGAAAGTGTCTTAAAAGTTTATATTGACTTGAGTGTCCCTTTAATTAGCAAAGCAGGCTAAAGCTGCAGTTGTAAAGAAATAAATATTCACAGCATTTTGCTAAACAATTTAAAAAGCTCAAACATATTTTGCAGAGCTAAAATCTAAAATATGTTATATCAAAATGTATATACAAAATCAGAATCATTCTCTTTCTTTGACAACAAAAAATATATAAAGCAAGCAATATTTGCTGCCATCTAGGGGAGAAAGTGTTAAATGCAACATTTATAAATATGCACAACGGAATTTAGAAACCTACAGCTGTAAAACATAAATTTCAGATAAAGTCTACCACTACTGTAATTACAGCTTCCCTTTTGCTGCTGTTATACATATTCAAATGTACAAGTGCACATAAATTTGGCTAGGTGTTAAAGGGCCATAATAAGCAAAACTTGACATGCTCTGATTGGATCAGCTGTGATTTCCACTCAGTACCAGCAGTACCCTGCATGTCCTGAGAGGTCTTTTTACAGTGTGTTTAACCCTTTTGCGGCATCAGACTAATACACCTCCGGAAAGTTATCCTCTGTGAAAGGCACAATTGGGCTAAAAGAGGCTACTCCCAGGTGGTGACCCGCTAAAACTAAGTAGTTTGTTCCTGTTTGAGCGCTTCTCTTTCTTCTTATATTTGTATTATGACCCAGCGGAAAGTCTCCCTAAGGGTGATGAGGGAAACCAGACGTAGAATCTGTGCCCAATATGCCTAGAGGGATATAACTGCACCTCACTGATGAGTCCCAAATGCCATGTACATCATTAAAAGTAGTGCATTGATGCTTCTTCAACAAAGGAGACTAAGAGAATGAAGCAAATTAGATAATAAAAAATAAATGTAAAAGATGCTTAAAATTGAATTCTCTATCTAAATCATGATATAATTTTTTGGGGTTTCATGTCCCTTTAAAGGGACATTATTCTAAGATGTTAGAAGTTTTTAACATGATTTCAAAAAGGCAGCAATTAAATATATACAAGAGGTATTTGTAGAATGAAATCATTTAGGTAAAAGTTGTTTACATTTAAAATGAAGTTATCAGGAACTGTATGCTTCTGATGCATTCTCACTGGCAGAAACGGAAAACTCCTAAAGCTGTACTGAAAACCAAGGACAAGCCTCTTTACATATTGTAAAAAAATACTAGTTTATTTCTGCATTAGAAATAATATATTTTAACATGCCCCTTTAGATAAAAGGAAAAATTCACTTAACACATTATACTTACAAAATATGTCAAATTTCTTGCTACAGAACAACAGAAGCCCAGTCTAGACATTAAAGACATTATAAACATTTTGTTTGCTGCAATTGTATTTCAATAGCCACCCACCCCTTGCCTTATTAGGAGAAGACAAGGCTAGCTACAGTCATTATCCTATATTATAAAAGGCCAAGTGTGTTTGTCTGAAGCCGTCATGCGCAGACAAACACACTTGGCCTTAGATCCCAGACACCTCGCGCGCACAGCTAACAGCTCACACATCAACACACCCACAAACTTGGCCGCACGCGCACTCTCGCACCCACACACAGCAACCCTTAACACACAAACCCGCACCCTCGCACCCACACACAGTCTATTATACCCACAAAAATTAACTTGGCGCACAGCTGAGAGACCTTCGCACGCGCACCCACCCGACCTCGCGGGCACCTCCGCAGTTTAAACAGCGCACAGCTGAGAGCCCTTCGCACGCGCACTCACCCGACCTCGCGCGCACCTCCGCAGTTTAAACAGCAGCGCAGGAATGAGGTACAGGAGCATGTAACCGGCAGCGCGGGAATGAGGTACAGGAGCATGTAACTGGCAGCGCGGGAATCCGGTACAGGAGGGGAGAGAGAGAGAAAAGAGGGGGGGGAGAGAGAGAGAAAAGAGGGGGAGAGAGAGAGAAAAGAGGGGGAGAGAGAGAGAGAAAAGAGAGAGGGGGAGAGAGAGAAAAGAGAGAGGGGGAGAGAGAGAAAAGAGAGAGAGAGAGAGAGAGAGAAGAGAGAGAGAGAAAAGAGAGAGAAAAGAGAGAGAAAAGAGAGAAGAGAGAGAGAGAGAGAGAGAGAGAGAGAGAGAAAAGAGGGGGAGAGAGAAAAGAGAGAGAGAGAGAAGAGAGAGAGAGGGAGAGAGAAAAGAGAGAGAGAGAGAAAAGAGAGAGAGGGAGAGAGAAAAGAGAGAGAGGGAGAGAGAAAATAGAGAGAAAAGAGAGAGAGGGAGAGAAGAGAGAGAGAGAGAAGAGAGAGAGAGAAAAGAGGGGGAGAGAGAGAGAAAAGAGGGGGAGAGAGAGAGAAAAGAGGGGGAGAGAGAGAGAAAAGAGGGGGAGAGAGAGAAAAGAGAGAGAGAAGAGAGAGAGAGAGAGAGAGAGAGAGAGAGAGAGAGAGAGAGAGAGAGAGAGAGAGAGAGAGAGAGAGAGAGAGAGAAAAGAGAGAGAGGGAGAGAGAAAAGAGAGAGAGGGAGAGAGAAAAGAGAGAGAGGGAGAGAGAAAAGAGAGAGAGGGAGAGAGAAAAGAGAGAGAGGGAGAGAGAGAGAGAGAGAGAGAGAGAGGGGGGAGAGAGAGAGAGAGAGGGGAGAGAGAGAGAGAGAGGGGGGGGGGAAATAGAGAGCGGGAGAGGGGGGAAAGAGAGAGAGGGAGAGAGAGAGAAAAGAAAGAGAGGAAGAGAGGGGGAAAAGAGGGAGAGAGGGAAAAGAGGGAGAGAGGCAAAAGAGGGAGAGAGGCAAAAGAGGGAGAGAGGCAAAAGAGAGAGAGGGGGGGGGGGGAAAGAGAGAGAGGGGGGAAAGAGGGAGAGAGAAGAGGGAGAGAGAGGGGGGGAAAAGAGGGAGAGAGATGGGGGGAAAAGAGGGAGAGAGGGGGGAAAAGAGGGAGAGAGGGGGGAAAAGAGGGAGAGAGGGGGGAAAAGAGGGAGAGAGGGGGGAGGGGGGGGGGAGAGGGATGTACACGGGCTTTAGGACTAGTATTAGTATAAAGTGCATTGTTTTGCAGTTGTGATCTGCTGAAGATAAATAGGAGAAAGATAGAGTGAGGCTTTAGAAGTCTTAAAGGTGCATTTCCAGTTCTGAGAGTTAGAAAATCCTCAATGTTCAGGGCTAAATTACATGAAAATGGAGCAAAATAAATATAAATAAAATATAAATATAAAAAGTATACGGCAAAGCTGTTTTATTGTGCATAACTAAACATTTTACATTAAAATCAAAATGTGTTTTCTGTCCTTTAAACATGAAATAGAAACTTGGCACACATAGTTCCTGAAGTTGTCACTACATAATCTCTCTCCATGCAGGTTTCCAAACAAGAGAATATTCCACTTACCGGTTTATGTAAACGTCCAGCAATGTACAAAGTCTTCCAATGAAGCAAATCGTCAATCAGTGTATCGGTGCTTACAATCCCATACTTAATGATCTGAAAGGGTTAAGTAAGTTAAAATTACAGGGTTAGTAAAGGGTAACTGCTACAGTAATTAATACAAAAAACACTGGTACTAAAAGGCAACAAAATAAAATATTTCACAGTTACTTGGATTTGTTCCGGCTCCTTTAAAAAAGGGATTGACAAACCCAGGCACCAGGGAGCCACTGGCACTTTAGAATTACATTGGCCATTGAGCTGGTTAAGATTCCCTAAGACACCCATGGGTACCCCCAACTGGCCACCATCAGCTACACATAAAATTAAGCTTGGTGCAGCTGGATTATTTCCATACCTGTGACATACATATCCAATTTTAATTGTGTTATTATGTGATGCACGTGTATGTGTGCACAACCCAGCTGATTTTATTGCAACCCGGCTAAAATGTTAGCCTTTATTAAGCTAAAATGAGCTAATGTTAAAAATGTTCAATTTTTATTGCACAAATTATCTTATATATATGTATATACACATATAAAATACATATATATAAAACATTAAATACACTACACAGTAATTCTTAGTTTTAGCTGCAAAATATGTAATTAATGTAGATTACAAAGTATCTCATCGTGTGATGCTTAATTTTACTAGTTACCTTTTGTTTTGGTGGTGTATAATGTCCCTAAGGAACAATTCTTTCCTGTAATTTGCTGCCATCTAGTGACCAGAGCTTATAATGCAGCTTTTAGAAAACAATTATTTCCACATTTTATTATAAAGGTTATTTTACTGTAACCAAATATTGTCTAAAAAAAATAAAGATATCAATTCACTTTTAGATATTTTGTTTAACTTCACTTAGAGAGGCAGGAGTGTGTATTTCGTGGATAAATGGACAGTCAAGTTAAAATTAAACTTATATGATTCAGATAGGGCATGCGATTTTAAACAACTTTCCAATTTACTTTTATCATTAAATTTGCTTTGTTCTCTTGGTATTTTTTGTTAAAAGCTAAACCTAGGTAGGATCAAACTTCTTTCTAAGCCCCTGTCAGCTGCCTCTTATCACAAATAGACAGTGCTAGTTCATGTGTGCCATATAAATAACATTGTGCTCACTCCCTTGGAGTTTTTTTGAGTCAGCACTGATTGGCTAAAATGCAAGTCTGTCAAAAGAACTGAGATAGGGGCAGTCTGCAGAGGCTTAGATACAAGGTAATCACAGAGGTAAAAAGTATATTAATATAACAGTTTTATTTGTGCAAAACTGGGGAATGGAGACTAAAGGGATTTTTAAACAATAAAAAGTAGACTGTCCCTTTAAGAACCTGTTCTCTGGCTGAAAGCCGATGAAAATCTTGCTAACAAATCATAGTTTAAATGGTTTTCAAGTGTTTTTAAAAAAAAAAACAAAAAAAAAAAAACACTTAAAGTGAAGGTAAACTTTGATGAATGAAAGCCCGTTTTTTAAAAATACTATTAAAAACAGGGGCACTTTCATTCATCAAAGATTACAAAGCAGGCGTTTTGTTAAAAACGTATCTTTGGTTTTTTTCACAGCCAGAGCAGCTTCCCCCACCCGGAGATCCTCTCTTCACACGTCATCAATGACTAATCCAGCTTCCTCCAATCAGGGCATGGCCTCAGGCAATGACTCCCCTGGGGGGAAAGCCGTGATTGGAGGAAGCTGGATTAGTCATTGATGACGTGTGAAGAGAGGATCTCCTTGTGGGGGAAGCTGCTCTAGCTGTGCAAAAAAGAGAGGTAAGTTTTTAATCAAAACGGCTGCTTTGTAAACTTTGATGAATGAAAGTGCCCCTGTTTTTAATAGTATTTTAAAACAACGGGCTTTCATTCATCAAAGTTTACCTTCACTTTAAACAACATTAAAGAAATTTTATTATAAAAAAAATCAAAATCGGCTTTAAGCCAAGGCAATGTAACATTTTAAATTATAATTAGACCCTTTTTAAATAACTTATTTAATTTTTTTGGCAAGTAGAAGTAGTTATAAAGCACAATCATTGCTACAATAGAAAACAAATATTTGAACTTTAAAACCCACTCTGCAAAGCTTCCCAGGTTGCCCCCAAGTTGGGACATTTTTCCCCCAGATCTTAAAGGGATACTAAACCCACATTTTTTCTTTAAAGGGACACTGAACCCATATTTTTTTTCTTTCGTGATTCAGATAGAGCATGACATTTTAAGCAACTTTCTAATTTACTCCTATTATCACATTTTCTTTGTTCTCTTGCTATCTTTATTTGAAAAAGAAGGCATCTAAGCTTTTTGTTTGGTTCTGACTCTGGACAGCACTTTTTTATTGGAGGATGAATTTATACACCAATCAGTAAGAACAACCCAGGTTGTTGTCATCTAAACTTACATTTTTGAATTTCAAATAAAGATACCAAGAGAATGAAGAAAATTTGATAATAGGACTAAATTAGAATGTTGCTTAAAATTTCATGCTCTATCTGAATCACGAAAGAAAAAAATTGGGTTCAGTGTCCCTTTAATGATTCAGATACAGCATGCAATTTTAAGCAACTTTCTAGTTTACTCCTATTATCAAATGGCTGCATTTAGACACCAATCAGCAAGTGATACCCAGGTGCTGAACAAAAAATGGGTAAGCACCTAAACTTACATTCCTGCTTTTTCAAATAAAGATAGCAAAATAACAAAGAAAAACTGATAATAGGAGTAAATTAGAAAGTTGCTTAAAATTGCTGCTCTATCTGAATCATTAAAGAAAAAAAATTAGGTTTAGTATCGCTTTAAGCAGATAACGGTACAGGCAATTGGAAGTCTAACGATCCTGCATTTCTATTGCACGTTCTGTCTCTGTTTGGCTGCCAAGCTTCCTGAATGAGGAGTGACATAAGCCGGGCAGAGGGGCATAGAGGAAAGGAAATGGGGCGAATAGCAGCTTTTACAGTAGCTGTACCGCCCACTGCTGTGCTGGCTTGGAGATGACCTGGAGACCCCTACTCAAGTGGGTTTAAAGGGAAGATGATTAAAGTGATGGTAAATCCTAGTGCATTAAAAAGGCTAGGATTTACCAGCACTAAAAATAAATAAGACTTTCAGTGATGACTTTGTAAAAAGTGCGCCAATCGTACCCTTTCTGTGCCGCTACCTCCCACAGCACAGCAGTTTTTTTTTCAATAAGGTGTCATTTCTACCTCTAAGCGAATAGCCATGCTGTTTGCTGTGCCGTTGGTGGCCCAAGCTGCTTAGTTTAGCGAGGAGGCAGAGGCACAGAAAGCGTACGATTAGCAAACTTTTTTTTTATAAAGTCATTACTGAAGGCCCTATTTAAATTTAGTGCTGGGAAATCTTACGGCTAGTTTTAGAGTTCTGCGGCCAAAGGGCTGCGTTAGCTACGCATGCTTTTTTTCCCCCGCACCTTTTAAATACCGCTGGTATTTAGAGTTCACAGAAGGGCTGCGTTAGGCTCCAAAAAAGGGAGCGTAGAGCATATTTAACGCCACTGCAACTCTCGATACCAGCGGTGCTTACGGACGCGGCCAGCTTCAAAAACGTGCTCGTGCACGATTCCCCCATAGGAAACAATGGGGCTGTTTGAGCTGAAAAAAAACCTAACACCTGCAAAAAAGCAGCGTTCAGCTCCTAACGCAGCCCCATTGTTTCCTATGGGGAAACACTACCTAAGTCTGCACCTAACACCCTAACATGAACCCTGAGTCTAAACACCCCTAACCTTACACTTATTAACCCCTAATCTGCTGCCCCCGCTATCGCTGACCCCTGCATATTATTATTAACCCCTAATCTGCCGCTCCGTACACCACTGCATCCTACGTTATCCCTATGTACCCCTAATCTGCTGCCCCTAACACCGCCGACCCCTATATTATATTTATTAACCCCTAATCTGCCGCCCCCAACGTCGCCTCCACCTACCTACAATAATTAACCCCTAATCTGCCGACTGGACCGCACCGCTACTATAATAAATGTATTAACCCCTAAAGCTAAGTCTAACCCTAACACTAACACCCCCCTAAGTTAAATATCATTTAAATCTAACGAAATTAATTAACTCTTATTAAATAAATTATTCCTATTTAAAGCTAAATACTTACCTGTAAAATAAACCCTAATATAGCTACAATATAAATTATAATTATATTGTAACTATTTTAGGATTAATATTTATTTTACAGACAACTTTGTATTTATTTTAACCAGGTACAATAGCTATTAAATAGTTAATAACTATTTAATAGTTACCTAGTTAAAATAATTACAAAATTACCTGTAAAATAAATCCTAACCTAAGTTACAATTAAACCTAACACTACACTATCAATAAATAAATTAAATAAACTACCTACAATTATCTACAATTTAACCTAACACTACACTATCAATAAATTAATTAAATACAAATACCTACATTACAACCCAGCCGCTTGTCATCGGATGGAACAACATAGAAGATGCGGCTTGGATGAAGATGTTTGCCGGTGAACCCGGTGTGGTGAATACAAGGTAGGGAGATCTTCAGGGGCTTAGTGTTAGGTTTATTTAAGGGGGATTTGGGTTAGATTAGGGGTATGTGGGTGGTGGGTTGTAATGTTGGGGGGGTATTGTATGTGTTTTTTTTACAGGCAAAAGAGCTGAATTCTTCAGGGCTGGTAAGGTAAAAGAGCTTTGAACTTTTTTAATTTAGAATAGGGTAGGGCATTTTTTTACTTTGGGGGGCTTTGTTATTTTATTAGGGGGCTTAGAGTAGGTGTAATTAGTTTAAAATTGTTGTAATATTTTTCTAATGTTTGTAAATATTTTTTTATTTTTTGTAACTTAGTTATTTTTTATTTTCTGTACTTTAGTTAGTTTATTTAATTGTATTTATTTGTAGGTATTGTATTTAATTAATTTATTTATTGATAGTGCAGTGTTAGGTTTAATTGTAGATAATTGTAGGTATTGTATTTAATTAATTAATTTATTGATAGTGTAGTGTTAGGTTTAATTGTAACTTAGGTTAGGATTTATTTTACAGGTAATTTTGTAATTATTTTAACTAGGCAGCTATTAAATAGTAAATAACTATTTAATAGCTATTGTACCTGGTTAAAATAAATACAAAGTTGCCTGTAAAATAAATATTAATCCTAAAATAGCTACAATATAATTATAATTTATATTGTAGCTATATTAGGGTTTATTTTACAGGTAAGTATTTAGCTTTAATTAGGATTAATTTATTTAATAAGAGTTAATTTATTTCGTTAGATTTAAATTATATTTAAGTTAGGGGGTGTTAGTGTTAGGGTTAGACTTAGCTTTAGGGGTTAATACATTTATTATAGTAGCGGTGTGGTCCGGTCGGCAGATTAGGGGTTAATAATTGTAGGTAGGTGGAGGCGACGTTGGGGGCGGCAGATTAGGGGTTACTAAATATAATATAGGGGTCGGCTGTGTTAGGGGCAGCAGATTAGGAGTACATAGGTATAATGTAGGTTGCGGCAGTGTACGGAGCGGCAGATTAGGGGTTAAAAAAAATATGCAGGTGTCAGCGAAAGCGGGGGCGGCAGATTAGGGGTTAATAAATATTATGTAGGGGTCGGCGATGTTAGGGGCAGCAGATTAGGGGTACATAGGGATAACGTAGGTGGCGGCGGTGTGCGGTCGGCAGATTAGGGGTTAAAAAATTTTAATAGAGTGGCGGCGATGTGGGGGGGCCTCGGTTTAGGGGTACATAGGTAGTTTATGGGTGCTAGTGTACTTTAGAGCACAGTAGTTAAGAGCTTTATAAACCGGCGTTAGCCCAGAAAGCTCTTAACTACTGACTTTTTTCTGCGGCTGGAGTTTTGTCGTTAGATTTCTAACGCTCACTTCAGCCACGACTCTAAATACCGGCGTTAGAAAGATCTCATTGAAAAGATAGGATACGCAATTGACGTAAGGGGATCTGCGGTATGGAAAAGTCGCGGCTGCAAAGTGAGCATTAGACCCTTTCCTGACTGACTCTAAATACCAGCGGTAGCCCAAAACCAGCGTTAGGAGCCTCTAACGCTGGTTTTGACGGCTAACGCCAAACTCTAAATCTAGCCGTTAGTGTTTTTAAAATGCTAGGATTTACCATCACTTTATCTTTCTGTGCTTTGTAAAATGAATATAAAAAGTCTACGCCCAAAAGAGCTGTGCACAGAAGATCCCCTCGCAATTTGAAGAAACTTGAACCTTTTTTTGTAAAGAAGATTGGGATAAAAGTCTAGATGTGCAAAGTTAATACAGACTTATTCACAAAGACTTGCTGCTGTAATAAAAGGGGTTTCCCACAAAGTATTATGCAACCATGGTGTGTGTGTTTTTTTTAAATTTTAAATGTTCCTAATAAAAAATAAAATTAAAAAAAATTATCTGGATATTTGTTGGAAGATCACATTACAGATGTAAAAATCTGACATTTAAATTGTTATTGCTGCCTTTATTTTTTTAAAAACTTGTAATTTCATAAAGGGGTGTAACATTTTTATATCCACTGTAGCTTTGTATCATGGAATTAAACACTTAGAGATGGTAATATAAAATGATAAATCATATATATATAAAAACAAAAAAAAGCTTTACACTATATTTTAATTATTTATTTTGTCCCCTTTTCCTCTAATTCCATTCTGAGATTGTGAGCTTTTCAGTTCCTTTTAGAAATTGAAGTGCAGAACACTGTTATATTCCACACAGCCATTGGCTGCACACTCTAGTGACCTATTTATAACTGTCCCTAATTGGCCACAGCAGAGAAGGTAACCTAAGTTACAACATGGCAGCTCCCATTGTTTTATAGACACTAAAACTTTACACTTATTTTGTGAATATTTAAACAATTAATATTGGGGGGAGGGTAGGTGAGTTCACAAATAGCTCCCACAAAGCGTTACTTCAGGCCCCATCCTTGACCGTGCTTTGTTTAGGTTTCACAGCTGAACAGTCATTTTATCCTCTTGGCTGCCAATAACACAAAATATGCAGTAGTGATTTAACCCCCTTGACTGCCAACTGTTTTTGTTTGTTTTGTTATGTTCCTTGTGTGCCATTAACACACAGAATGGAGCATGCACAATGTCACATCCTTCTGCGCCTTTTTTTGCCACACATAGAGGCATAGGAGGACTTTTAACAGGGTCAATTTGTCTACAACAGAACAACGTTCCGATGTAGACAAATTGAAATCCCGCGATCGCAAGATTTCTGTTATGGGATTGGGTCAGGGGGAATACCTATGATGCTAGGCACAACCTCCAGACTGCGATCAGATTCAGGAAGCGCCGTTGTCTTCAGGACAGCCAAACGGCTACAACGTTTAATTCCGTCCTAACGGCGCTAAAGCCCAGCGCGGTTAGGACAGAATAAAACACTATAACGGCTTTAAAAGGTTAAATGCAAGGGCCATAGTGTTAACATTTTAATCTGCACATGCATGTGAAGCATAACTAGATATTCTCAGTGCACTAGCATTTTATATACTGCAGATGCTCAGAACACCAGTGGGGCTTGTATGATTTCAGCAATCAACAAATTGAGTCATTACCAGATGGTACACGCACCTTAGGCTCTCTGAGCTAGTGCTGAGTTTAAAATGCTGGTGCACGGTGCATACTTAAATACACTTTTGAAACGGTTAGAGATTTTGTTAGAAGCGTTTTTTGCTAATACATGTATAAAACTGAAATGCATCCATGTGGATTCCAGTTTTGGCTGGAATGTCCCTTTAAAGGGACACTGAACCCAAAATTTTTCTTTCATGATTCAGATAGAACATGCAATTTTAAGCAACTTTCTAATTTATTCCTATTATCAATTTTTCTTCGTTCTCTTGCTATCTTTATATGTAAAAGAAGGCATCTAAGCTTTTTTCTTGGTTCAGCACTCTGGACAGGAGTTTTTGATTGGTGGATGAATTTATCCACCAATCAGCAAGGACAACCTAGGTTGTTCACCAAAAATGGGCCGGCATCTAAACTTACAATTCAAATAAAGATACTAAGAGAATAAAGAACATTTGATAATAGGAGTAAACTAGAAAGTTGCTTAAAATGTCATGCTCTATCGGAATCACAAAAGAAAAACTTTGGGTTCAGTGTCCCTTTAAATAAGTGTCCAGTTTTTGTGTGTAGATCTTTGTAGACAGCCTGTTGAAATAGCAGACTGTCCAGTTGAATACTGGGCACCTGCAAGCCTAACATATGAACGTAAAAAGAAATAAGACTTACTTTACCATCACACGGCACAAGAGTGTTATAATAAACACCAGCACCATATTTATTCTGCACAGCTGAGATCTGTTTAGGTCCCAAATACTTCAAGAAAGAGTAATGGCTGCGGTTCTGCATAATGTTCATTGTGTGCCAAGTAACAGGGTCCTCAACAGCAAACACAAAATCCAACATATTGTTCTAGGGAGACAAAAACAACAAATAAAATAGTGAAAACGACAAGTTTAGTAATGTGTGAATATACTGGTTTAATGTATCAATATAAAGGTTTATTATCAATGCTTTTCAACAAAAGATACCAAGAGAATGAAGAAAAATTGATAATCTAAGTAAATTAGAAAGTTGTTTAAAATCACATGTTCTGTCTGAGTCATAAAAGAAAGATTTTGGGTGTCATATCCTTTTAAGAGACATAAACATCTTATATCACAATCTCAAGGCGTTTTAAATATATGTAGTAAAAACATGCAATTTACTTTCAATATTTATTTTGCCATATTTTCATGTAATTTAACCCCTTCATGGCAGAATAATATTGTTCCATCGGAACACTATCACGTTAACACTATTAGTAAAAACGAAACCACGCGATCGTCAATGTCATCGTGTGATTTCAAGGCCGGGATTGTATCATGAGGGAACTGCCTAAGCTGCTAGGTGCCCCCCCCCCCCCCAGGCTGATCCTTGCCCACATCAAAGGGGGAAGCTGCAGGACGCTGTATATGGTAGGACGTCCCATACCGTCCTAACGGCGTTAAAGCCCAGCGCTGTTAGGACGGCATGGAATGTCCTAACGGCATGAAGGGGTTAAGTGAACATTTTTGGTTTTCCAATGCTGAGAATTGGTAATGCGCGCTGCAGCCTGTGAAGGGGGCACCAAGGTTTGTCACTGCTTGGTGAAAAGCTAGGAGTAATCCTCCATTTTATGTTTTTAATATTTGCTGCTACTCGTCTGTGATGAGTGCCTTATCATTTTTCAGCTGTGTCATTTATATCTTTGTGGCAATTCCCTGCAAACACTTTTCCCCCTTTTGATCTGGGGTTAGCTGTCTGTGTCACTCTTTCATATATAAAGGGACATAATAGTGGAAAAATGACAATTCATAAGAGCATGTCATTTTAAGACTATTGACCCTACCCTACTGTGCATTTAACCCACGCAAAGGGGTTAAACACATAGTAGAATTGTCAACCAGGACTAGCAGAGCCTGCAGCTAGTGTAAATCAAACCATTGATTGCCAATAACAAAAATGGCTTCCAATGCCTTGTATTTTCGGTCTACTAAAAAAACAATGCCAATCCAAAGCATGCATCAAGACACATCTCACCTGATGAAACAGTAAATCTGAGAAACGCGTTGAGCATTTTATTCAAAAAGGTATTTTAATAAAAAACCAATTAAAAACTATTTTTTACCATTATCTTCTGTTCTGAGCTGTATTTGGGAACGTGGTTGGCAGGGCACTGATTGGTTTGGGCCACCTATACCTTACTAGATTTCTGCTTGCATATCGATACATCGTAGCTGACAACCCAAGGAGAATAAGTTTGCTGGGCAACTTCCAACGGTCCAGCCTGCCTAACTCGCACTTGTAGTGCGTGGAAATCTGCGAGTACGTTTCTTCACTGCACTGTACTCTGTTATTGTGAAGATATCACACCATTGGGGCGCCCTCTGTTTGCTTTTTGTTTTTCAGACTTTGATCTCATGTTTCTACAAGATCTCTCTTTGAAGAGGATTCTGCCCACTTCAAGCCTAATCCACCAGGATTAATTACACTCTGGTGAACTCTGTGTTATTCCATAGATTTACAGTCTGACATTGGATTATTTCACTCTTCATTTTATTTTATTGATTGATTGATTATTGATGTATGTTGTAGGCGCTTTTAGCAATTTATGTTGTATGCAGAACATGCAATTTTAACCCTTTGAGTGCTAAGCACTTTCCCACCTGGGTGCTAAGGTTTTTTTTTTTTTTATATTTTTAAAAATATATATTTTTTTTACTTTTTTTTTTTAAATGTATTTCAGATTCCCAATACTTACACTGTTGGAAAGGTTAGGCGATTACCTTTCCAACGGTGGGTCTTGGGGGTCTGTAGCTGCTTAGATGCCTGAGATACAGGCTTCTAAGCAGCATGCCCCCTGCTCCGATATTTAACATTGTTAATGTTAAAGTTGCGCGGTGACGTCATCACGTTATTGCGCGTGACGTCACCATGCAAAACGGGAAGCCCCGGCGATGCCTTTCATTATGCAGCACCGATCACCGGGGTAGGAGCGGGTGGGAGCCCCCAGATCTCCCTCAAGTTGGGAGAGTGCTAGTGACGGCTCTAAGCTGTCATTAGCACCAGAGTGGGAAACTCTGTGACAGCTCAGAGCCGTCATTAGCACTCAAGGGGTTAAATAACTTTCCAATTTACTTCTATGATCCATTTTGTTTCATTCTCTTGGTATCCTTTATTGAATGAGAAGCAATGCACTACTGGGAGCTAGCCGAACACATCAGTAAACCAATCACAATAGACACATATCTGCAGCCAAGAGATATGTGAATCCGGGTCCTTTGTGCGGATCCGAATGCGGAAGTAGGTGGCCGCTTGTCTCTTTTGGAACTTAATCTTGTTTAAGATCCTTACACTAAGATATGGATTTGCACAGATCTTTGTGTTGTGATCTTTCACAAGAATAAATCAGTCTCCGAAAAGAGCCGGACAGCGCAAGTGTCTGCCTACTTCCACATTCGGATCCTCACGAAAGATCCAAATGGACATATCTAGCAGCCACCAATCAGAAGCTAGCTCCTGAGCATACCTAGGTATCCTTTTCAACAAAGGATACCAAGCGAACAAAGCAAATTAAATAATAGAAGTAAATTGGAAAGTTGTTTAAAATTGTATTCTCTGTCTAAATTATGAAAGAACATGTGGTTCATGTCCCTATAAGGACACTGTACTGAGAAAGTTACATTGATTGTACTGGGGTATGTAGACCAGCCTTGTTTTCTTTACATTACTTGAGGTGGAACGTTTCTTCAAATCCATTTTTTTTCCCACAATATAAGATGCCTATGTAAATGTAGATTAGTTTTATGTTTATGTTTTATGTTTTGAAGGACAAATATATGCATCACAGACACATCTATAACTGAGTGCTGACACTTCTATTTCAGGAATCTGTATACATCGGATGACTATTTACAGCACAGTACAATACGCTGCATAAAGCCCTTGAAAACGCACTGCCGCATAAACAACTAGTATGCAATCAAGAGTGATTTCTGCACACAAACGGTTAACTTCTAGCAATGATTCAAAAAGGCAAATACATTTTGCAAGAATTAAACAATCGTCATTATTGATGTACTGTACTGTGAATAAAACACATTACTATCTGCTGATGTCATTACTGCAGGTTTAGGCACTTTACAATCTATTTTGTACCCTAGAAATTGAAGTGACAGCAAACACATTTTAATTTGTATATAAAATATTTAGTTATTTGTGTAACAAAATGATTTTGGAATAGATTTCCGTTGTTTATTTTGCCCCCCCTTTCATGTAGTTTAGCTCTGAAACTTAAGCGATTTCTATTTCTCAAAACATGAAATGCACCCTGCTGATTTCTTAAGGCTAACCCTGCTACATATCCATCTGTAATTGTCTTTATCAGATAACTGCAAAACGATGCATTTTTTTATTAGCATTATCACAGTGGCTAGCATTGTTGTCTATGGACTAAAGCTCTGATTGGTTACTCCAAATAAGATTGGCAAAGTTTGGCTATTGGAAAATATTACCAGTAAAAAGTTAAAGGGACACTCAAGTCAAAAATGAAACGTTCATGATTCAGATAGAGCAGCAATTTTAATCAACTTTACAATTTTCTTCCATTAACAAAATGTGCACAGTCTTTATTATATTTACACTTTTTGAGTCACCAGCTCTATACTGAGCATGTGCAAGAATTCACAGACTATACGTATATATATGCATTTGTGATAGGCTGATGGCTGTCACATGATACAGGACTCAGGAGTGGAAATAGCATAACTGAAATGTGTCAGAAAACAATCTACTACTCATTTCAAGTTCAGACTAAGTGCTATTGCATTGTCTTTTTATTATGCATTTTTGATTATGCAAATCTACTGTATTGACTGCTCCTGACGGATGATATTCTATATCAACACAACAAAGATGTCTTGTGATTACAAGGTGTGCACTGTCCCTTTAATCTATTGCAACAAAACCTCTCTGTGCCATTAACCTTTGCAAATCTTGCAAGAAACAACCAGTAACCATGTGACAGCAGTTTGTGTTTTTTCTTACCCTGATATTATTTTGCGGAGTCCCAGACTGTCTGAACACCCCTGATCCATAAGCAAATGCCAAGCTGATATCCTGGGGAAAATAGCTTAGAATCTTTCTAAACTGGAAACCTGTGCTCTGTATAGCAGTCAGAGCCATGACTGGTCATATAAACAAGCAGATCACACCCAACAAAGACAGGCTACACATTACAACAAGGAACCAGCCCTGCACGAAACCCTCTGTGTGACATGTGCACATCACTTCCTGGTGCAAATATGAAACAGAGGATTTGATTGGACACTGACTTAAACACAACGTTGTTAGCTCTTTTCTGGTTGGTTATTGTGAGATTCTGCCAGAAAACTATTTATTTTGAGTATTTTTTGATTGGTTGGTCATTGGGTTTTCTATTTTTGCTTCTGAGCTGTTGTTTATTTATTTTTTTATTTGCACAGCAGGCTAAGAGAAAGTGTAATGTTCTTGATTTTAGCCTGATTTAGCTTATTATTTACTGTTATTTGTATATACAACAGACAACAGTGAGATGATATGTACAGTCAGAGTCAGATCACAGTATGCATAATGCATGCAGCCTTAAAGGGACAAGCACAAGCCACAGACAAATTACATCATACACACTGTCGGACAGATCACATTATGCATGGAGCCTTAAAGGGACACTAGGTATTAAAGGGACAAGCACACAGCCTATAAACAGACAAATTACATGATACACACATAGTCACATCGCAGTATGCATGCAGCCTTAAAGGGACAAGCACAAGCCTATAAACAGACAAATTACATGATACACACAGTCAGACAGATCACATTATGCATGCAGCCTTAAAGGGACACAAGGTATTAAGGGGACAAGCACACAGCCTATAAGCAGACAAATTACATGATACACACAGAGTCAGATCACAGTATGCATGCAGCCTTAAAGGGACACAAGGTATTAAGGGGACAAGCACACAGCCTATAAACAGACAAATTACATGATACACACAGTCAGAGTCAGATCACAGTATGCATGATGCATGCAGCCTTAAAGGGACACTAGGTATTAAAGGGACAAGCACACAGCCTATAAACAGACAAATTACATGATACACCCATAGTCAGATCGCAGTATGCATGCAGCCTTAAAGGGACAAGCACAAGCCTATAAACAGACAAATTACATGATACACACAGTCAGACATATCACATTATGCATGCAGCCTTAAAGGGACACAAGGTATTAAGGGGACAAGCACACAGCCTATAAACAGACAAATTACATGATACACACAGTCAGAGACAGATCGCAGTATGCAAGCAGCCTTAAAGGGACACTAGGGGGTCGATCCAATAAAAATCGTCGCCCGCAAAAGCCGGCGACGCCAATATTTACGCTGGTTTGGTATCACATATACGGCGTAACCTAGAAGTTACGCCCGTATATTTCTGCCGTCGCCCGTAGTTTTTTGGGCCATAGGCAGGTATACCAAACCAGCGCAGTTTGGTATCCAATATGCAGCGTAAGGACTTACGTGGCGAAAATGGAGAAATCTTACTCCATTTTCACCTCGCCACAAAAAGCAGCCGTAAGAAGCCTTACGCTGACTATTGGAGCCCCGTAACTCCCTAAACTAACTAGAAAATAAACCTAACACCTAACGCATGCGCAATGTCTATCTACCTGTCACCCGCGATCTGCTAAATAAAACCTAACACCTAACGCATGCGCAATGTCTATCTACCTGTCAACCGCGATCCCCCCCCCCCGAAATCCCTAATAAAGTTATTAACCCCTAAACCGCCGCTCCCGGACCCCGCCGCCATCTACATAAACTAACCCCCTACTGTGAGCCCCTAAAACCGCCGCCATCTACATTATCTATCGCCTAATGTGAGCCCCTAAAACCGCCGCCATCTACCTTATCTATCGCCTAATGTGAACCCCTAAAACCGCCGCCATCTACCTTATCTATCCCCTAATGTGAACCCCTTACACCGCTGTCATCTACCTTATCTATCCCCTAATCTGACCCCTTACACCGCCGCGACCTATATAAAAATTATTAACCCCTAATCTAATCCCCCTATACCGCCGCCAGCTATATTAATATTATTAACCCCTAATGTAAGCCCCTTACACCGCCGCCATCTCTATTAAAATTATTAACCCCTAAATTAATCTACCTACCCCGCCGCCAGCTATATTATCTATATTAACCGTAAGTATATTATAGTTAATATAGTTATTACATTATATATATTAACTATATTAACCCTAATTATATTAGGGTTAATATAGTTAATATAGTTACTATAGTATTTATATTAACTATATTAACTCTATCTAACCCTAACACCCCTAACTAAATTTATATTAAATTAATCTAATTCATATTATAAACTAAAATATTCCTATTTAAATCTAAATACTTACCTATAAAATAAACCCTAAGATAGCTACAATATAATTAATAATTACATTGTAGCTATGTTAGGGTTAATATTTATTTTACAGGTAAATTGTTAATTATTTTAACTAGGTATAATAGCTATTAAATAGTTATTAACTATTTAATATCTACCTAGTTAAAATAATTACCCAATTACCTGTAAAATAAATCCTAACCTAAGTTACAAATACACCTACACTATCAATAAATTAAATAAACTACAAATATCTATCTAAAAATACAATTAAATAAACTAAACTAAATTACAAAAACAAACAAACACTAAATTACAAAAAATAAAAACAAGATTACAAGATTTTTAAGCTAATTACACCTATTCTAAGCCCCCTAATAAAATAATAAAGCCCCCCAAAATAAAAAAAATTCCCTGCCCTATTCTAAATTAAAAAAAGTTCAAAGCTCTTTACCTTACCAGCCCTTAAAAGGGCCTTTTGTGGGGCATGCCCCAAATAATTCAGCTCTTTTGCATTTAAAAACATATACAATACCCCCCCCCCATTACAACCCACCACCCACATACCCCTATTCTAAACCCACCCAAACCCCCCTTAAAAAAGCCTAACACTACCCCCCTGAAGATCTCCCTACCTTGTCTTCACCACACCGGGCCGAACTCCTCATCCGATCCGGGCGATGTCTTGCTCCAAGCGGCAAAGAAGAATTCTTCCTCCGGCGATGTCTTCCTCCAAGCGGCAAAGAAGAATTCTTCCTCCCGGTGACGTCTTCCTCCAAGCGGCAGCAAAGTCTTCTTCCTTCCGGCAGCATCCATCCCGGCCGACGACTGAACGACGAATGAGGTACCTTTAAATGACGCCATCCAAGATGGCGTCCACCGAATTCCGATTGGCTGATAGGATTCTATCAGCCAATCGGAATTAAGTTAGAAAATCTGATTGGCTGATTGAATCAGCCAATCAGATTCAAGTTCAATCCGATTGGCTGAACCAATCAGCCAATCGGATTGAACTTGAATCTGATTGGCTGATTCAATCAGCCAATCAGATTTTTCTAACTTAATTCCGATTGGCTGATAGAATCCTATTAGCCAATCGGAATTCGGCAGACGCCATCTTGGATGACGTCATTTAAAGGTACCTCATTCGTCGTTCAGTCGTCGGCCGGGATGGATGCTCCGCGGCGGCGGAGCGAAGAAAGAAGATTGAAGATGCCGCTTGATGGAAGATGCTGCCGGAAGGAAGAAGACTTTGCTGCCGCTTGGAGGAAGACGTCGCCGGGAGGAAGAATTCTTCTTTGCCGCTTGGAGGAAGACATCGCCGGAGGAAGAATTCTTCTTTGCCGCTTGGAGCAAGACATCGCCCGGATCGGATGAGGAGTTCGGCCCGGTGTGGTGAAGACAAGGTAGGGAGATCTTCAGGGGGGTAGTGTTAGGCTTTTTTAAGGGGGGTTTGGGTGGGTTTAGAATAGGGGTATGTGGGTGGTGGGTTGTAATGGGGGGGGGTATTGTATATGTTTTTAAATGCAAAAGAGCTGAATTCTTTGGGGCATGCCCCACAAAAGGCCCTTTTAAGGGCTGGTAAGGTAAAGAGCTTTGAACTTTTTTTAATTTAGAATAGGGCAGGGAATTTTTTTTATTTTGGGGGGCTTTATTATTTTATTAGGGGGCTTAGAATAGGTGTAATTAGCTTAAAAATCTTGTAATCTTTTTTTTATTTTTTGTAATTTAGTGTTTGTTTTTTTTGTAATTTAGTTTAGTTTATTTAATTGTATTTTTAGATAGATATTTGTAGTTTATTTAATTTATTGCTAGTGTAGGTGTATTTGTAACTTAGGTTAGGATTTATTTTACAGGTAATTGGGTAATTATTTTAACTAGGTAGATATTAAATAGTTAATAACTATTTAATAGCTATTATACCTAGTTAAAATAATTAACAATTTACCTGTAAAATAAATATTAACCCTAACATAGCTACAATGTAATTATTAATTATATTGTAGCTATCTTAGGGTTTATTTTATAGGTAAGTATTTAGATTTAAATAGGAATATTTTAGTTTATAATATGAATTAGATTAATTTAATATAAATTTAGTTAGGGGTGTTAGGGTTAGATAGAGTTAATATAGTTAATATAAATACTATAGTAACTATATTAACCCTAATATAATTAGGGTTAATATAGTTAATATATATAATGTAATAACTATATTAACTATAATATACTTAGGGTTAATATAGATAATATAGCTGGCGGCGGGGTAGGTAGATTAAATTAGGGGTTAATAATTTTAATAGAGATGGCGGCGGTGTAAGGGGCTTACATTAGGGGTTAATAATTTTAATAGAGATGGCGGCGGTGTAAGGGGCTTACATTAGGGGTTAATAATTTTAATAGAGATGGCGGCGGTGTTAGGGGCTCACTTTAGGGGGTTATAGATTTAATATAGCTGGCGGCGGGGTACGGGAGCGGCGGTTTAGGGGTTAATAACTTTATTAGGTTGCGGCGGGCTACGGGAGCGGCGGTTTAGGGGTTAATAACTTTTTTTATTGTTAGGCTAGTGAGGGGGGATAGCGGATAGAGGGTTAGACGTGTCGGGCTATGTTTAGGAGGCGTGTTAGACAGTGCGGGTGATTTAGACTTTAGTCAGGTTTTATAGGCGCCGGCAGTTTCTAACGTGGCGCAAGTCACTGGCGACTCCAAAAATCTGTACTTACGCAGATTTCTGGACATCGCTGGTTTGTGAGACTTGCGCCACTTTAGCAAGTGACGGCGCCGCATATTGGATAGCTCGAGTTGCGAGCTGAAACTGCGGGCGACGCGGGTTCCCTCGCTTGCGCCGCAAACTGCGATCTATATCGGATCGCGCCCTAGGTCTTAAAGGGACAGGTGCAGCACTCACACACACAACACTCCCAGCCTTTAGCTACAGCTTGCACCATACACATACAGGCTTACTGGTACAGGCACACACACAACCTTAAAGAAACATTAAACACTAAATAATTGCTAGATAGAATGATGTACAAAGAAAAGATTAGTTTGAGAATAACATGCAGATAGAGTTGCCACTTTTCTTGGAAGAAACTACCAGCCATGCTAATTAACATAAATTTGCATAAATAATTAAACAGCATAACTCAAAAACCAAAGCTGATAGGACTGATTTTAAATGCTCATTTATTTATAACTTGTATTCATCACACTCAGAAGAAGTTTCAATTTGACAGGGGCTTTCTTTCAATATTTATTCTTTATTTTCTACTTTGACATGAACCTTAAAAATACCAGTCGTGTCGGTAAAATAGCAGCTGGGTGGCAACCCTACATGCAGATGTGTTTTTTAACGTTTCATTAGTTCTTTAAATAGTGACAAAATAAGTGTAAAGTTTTAATGTCTGTAATACAATGGGAGCTGCCATATTGTAACTTAGGTTACTTTCTCTGCTGTGGCCAATTACGGACAGTTTATAAATAGGTTACTAGAGTGTGTAGCCAGTGACTGTTTTGCACTTTCTTTTTTTAACAAGAATTGAAATGCTCACAATTTCCAAATGAAATTACAGAAAAAGGGGACAAAATAGATAATAAAATTTATACTATAATTGCGCTTGTTATGTTCGTTGCCGTCGGCAGTTGCGCACGCATCCTCAATGGAATGTTGGTTGCGTGCGCAGCCAAAAGAATTCACCTGGATGCAGTGAAGCTGATTCTTTCGGAATCCACTGGGATGCAGCGAAGGCAAACAGAGCATTATTTTCATAGGGATTAGGTTTTATTTTTTTATTTTTGATAATTTGTTTATTTTTTTCTGTAGTTCAATTTTTTTTTAGATTAACAACACATAGACTGAGAGGGGAGAGAGACCAAATGAGAGGGGAAGAGAGAGCAAATGAGAGGGGAAGAGAGAGCAAATGAGAGGGGAGAGAGAGTGCAAATGAGAGGGGGGAGAGAGAGCAAAAGTATCTGTCATGAGATGCAGGACATATGCAGGACACAGCAATGATGGTACAACTCTATTTTATTACAGAGCACAGAAACATACATCTAGTCAGGTTGATTTCACTAACTAACTGCGACACAAACTACCGGACCTAAGTCCCGCCCCCAAACTAGTGACATCACTTCCTGCTCTCATCACATCTTCCCCCTTTTCAAAGGGCGAAGCATACATTTAAATATAACAAATAACAGGGTATACAAAGAGCATACAACAACATTTTTGAACAGTATATAGCAAATTGGTTACAGAAAAATAAACAACATTAATTACATCCTGACTTGAACATCGGGGTAGACTATCCTAGTCCACAGTGACCATGGGATTATTCTGCCCATACTTCCGGTCACTGTTCTAGCTAAAGTCAGTCCCTATATCGGGCCGGAAGTTTCACCACTCTTCCGCTTGATGTAACTTTGCATGAACTGTCCTCTGATACAGAAGAAGGTGAATAAGAGTCCGCTGGAGGCAAAGACATATCCCCGCTGTGATCTTGCTGAGGGGAAGGCACCTCTCTTAGAACAGGGGATCCCACCGGCGGTGGTACTGAGGCATCCAGTTCCAGACTCTCAGGTACAGGCTGAAGATGTCTTCAGTTACGGCGTGTAACCGTCCCTTCATCAGTAAGGACTGCATAAGAACTTGGTTCTGGAGAGCGTCCAATTACCGTAGCAGGCATCTTCCATTTCTTCTCATCATCCAGTTTAATTCTGACACTTTGCCCCGCATTTAGTTCCTGTAAGGGCCTGACAGAATGTCTCCTGTCGTAGAAGAAACGATAGCCCTTTTTGGCCTCTTCATCCCTCCTAAGGACTTCGTCCTGAGGAACAGAGCCAGTCGGCTTGAAGACACCCACTGAGGGTAAAGTGGTGCGAATCTGGCGTCCTAGCATCAGCTGTGCCGGGCTAAACCTGGTAGCTTGAATGGGTGTTGCCCTGTATGACAAGAGGGCTAGGTACGGCTCAGATTGCTTTAAAATGAACTTTGTTGTTTGAACTGCCCTTTCAGCCATTCCGTTGGCCTGCGGGTAATGTGGACTTGACGTGGAATGTACAAAGTCATATTCCCTGCTGAAAGCACTGAACTCTGTAGAAGCGAACTGCATGCCATTATCACTCACCAGCTCCATCGGAATGCCCCACCGGGCGAACAAGCTCTTCAGACGAATGATAACAGCTTGACTTGTGATATCATT